>NC_025996.2:11897756-12042536 GCF_000442705.2 Elaeis guineensis | reverse complement strand
ACAGTATCTTGGTAAGCTGCATCTAAAGCCTTAGGTACCGATGAGCTACTAACCTCTTTTAAAAAAGGAGAAATGTTACTACTGGTGTACGAAATAACATTTCTTTTATTAAAATCCTAAGTCAATAATAATATATGAAAGGCACGGCCAATTGGATTGGATGGGCCGTGCCTTTCATATATTGGACTGTATGTAATGTAGGAGAGCTAGGCCAAGAAAGGAATTGTCAACGAGCATATGGAAGACTTCATGGGATACGCCTAAAATGTTCCAGCTAATTGGAAAGCCACTCTTAACTACTGAAAATGGACTAAAGTCTTTGCAGTCGTTTTGGCTTCTTAGAAAGAAGCACTCATTGTAGGACACGCCACTTGACAATGAAAGATGTCTTTTCTTTGACTTTTAACTTGATTGGATGCCCTTTAGTCCACTCATGGAAAATCACACATCGATGCAAATACTGAGAAGAGTGAACCGTAACTGAAAATCAAGTTTAAGAGCTGTAAAAAATGAGAAATGGAATGGCTGGTAATCGTCGTGCTTGTCCTAGAAAAGGTGCAACAAAAGAATTGGATCGATGCTTACAATGATGCTGCAATGGTTAATAGGGATGACCATAGAAACACATCTGGCCACGCACATCAGACTGGAAGAGCGGTAGATGACGGTACTGATAGTTTGCTTACTGTCCCCTATTCTTCTTGCCGAATATATATATATATATATAATATATATATCCTCGAATGCATCAAGATGGTTGGGCACGAAAGAGAATTAGCACAAAACATATTATTTACAATATCCCGTAATTTGTCTGTACTGATTGATTCACCCATTGTTGTCCTGTAAAAGTCGACTAAAGATCCATTGCAGCAAGCTAAACGGTAAAATGATTGTTTCTGATCCTGAAAAGCTGGAAACTTCTCATCCACATTTTCAATGTGCCAATGCTAGTGTTCAGATTTGGAACAAGGGTGTGTAGAGGGATCTATGTCAAAATGGAACGTTGGTAGTTTGGAGAAGTACTCCGGATCTATGAAGTGAATGTTTGTATGTTGGAGAAATCCAACGAAGGCAAACAAGACGCCAGAGAGATCAGCCTTTTTCAGAAGGGCAAAGATATTTGGTCTCTGCTGTCAATGGAATGTTGAAATCAAGCTTGTCCATTGTATAACATTCAGTATAGGTCACTGTTACGGCTGTAACTTTCTTTTGCTAATTTCCAATGCCGTGCTGGTGGAGTCACTAAAATCAATAAGCATAAATAATTGGGGCCCGTAAATATGGCCACGATCTGTTTCCATTCCGGGTTCCCTTTCATGTAGTTAGAACGATGCGTTGCTTGTCGGTGGTTGAGTGAAAATGACTTGATTGAATTCTTAACTTTGACCTTCTCCTGCATGGTGAGACGTAGAGAGAATTAGAATGGTCGTGATCCCTATTGTCGTTTGTTTGGTGCCATATGTGGCCTCTTTGCGGCTAGACATTTAGAAACGTCAAACGTTTGAAATGAGTCATCTTTGTCTAAATGGTCGGATTATGCTAATCCTTTTAGATATATCGCGGCAGATTAGATAGTTTATCCGATGGGTTTTCCTTTTTGTTTTTTTTTTTTTTTTGAGAGTAACAAATGGAGGAAGAAAGATTCTTCCGCCAACTTTTATTAATATGTATTAAAGTATTACATTTACAATGATGGTAGTTGGCAAGAGACCAAAGATGAGAGGTACTCATCGGTTAAAATGGTGGAAGAGGCAAATTACTACCATCATCAGGCTTCTTTCGATTGAACTTCCGAAGCACGGTACTAACTTCAGTAGAAGAGGTTGATGTCCAGTTTTTAATCAGAGTGATGGCCCATTTCGCAAGCTCTGATAGACGATGGTTCAAATCTAAAGATGCAATTGTGGCGCTCTTCCATAGACACCATTACTCAACAACAACAATGGTATCTAAGGCTAAGTAATGAGTCCTTAGTTATGATGATCTCCAATCATGCCAGAGGTCACGAATGCTGTCAGGGATTTGAAGATGAAAATACTTGCAAAAGATGGAGCTCCAAAACGATTTGGAATATAAAAGGATAGCATCAAATGATCCAAATTTTCGTCAGAAGAAGAGCATAGTAGATATGAATTGGGATCACGTAGTCCTTTCTTCTGGAGCTTATCGGCTGTGAGGATCTTATAACTATTATAATATAGCCAGTTAAAGATCTTCATGCACCTTTTCTAGTAGGGGGAGTCTCTAAATGAAGGTACTTCGAATTGAAACTACACCATGAAAAAGAAAGAGTAGCAATGCTTTATTGTGAATTTGTTAGAAGAGTTCCATTTCCAATGTCTCGTGTAATTATCCATTGTCAGCTGCACATTAGGGAGTATGTTCATCAAAGATAGAAATGGCGGCAACATTTAGAGGTTGTCTAAATCTTGAGAGCCAGCTCGATGAAGTCATAAAATCTGCAATGGAGCCCACATCTTTGAGAGTAAGAAAGAATGAGTTTGGAATTCTCTAGTAAGTGATGTGTTAAGATTTGACGCCTCGAGATCCAGTCCACATTGAGTCCACAGCGAGGTCCGCGATGAAAAATGGGGTCCAACGAGCCTAAGATTACCAACAAGTGGTATCAGAGCGAGGCGGTACAAGAACGTAGATTGCAGCGATGGTGAGCAAGACTAAAGATGGAGAAGACATGATCAATCAAGATGGAGATCAACAAGTTTGATGAAAAATTGTTAAGATTTGATGACTCGAGATTCGGTCCATATTGAGCCACAGCAAGGTCTGCGACGAAAAATAGAGTCCAACGAGCCCAAGATCACCAACAAGTGGTATCAGAGCGAGGCGGTACAAGGACACAGATTACAGCGGTGGTGAGGAAGACTAAAGATAGAGAAGACAAGATTAATCAAGATGGAGATCAACAAGTTTGATGAAAAAAATAATTTCTCCTTGCGGCAGACAAGGGTGAAGGACATGCTCATCCAATAAGGGTTGATCGATGCTCTCTTGTGCGAGGAGAAGCCGACCACCATGGAGGTGCAGGATTGGAGACAGCTACAGATGCAGACGGTGAGTACCATCTGCATGTACTTAGTGGATGAGGTGGTGATCCATGTACTTAGCGAGATTTTTCCGATGGTGCTGTGGTCGAAGTTCGAGAAGTTGTACATGACGAAATCTCTCACCAACACTCTTTTCTTCTGGAGGCAGTTCTACCAACTACGGATGACTGAGGGATAGAGTATGCAGGACCATCTCAGCTACTTCCAGAAGATCCTCACCGACCTCTTCAGCATTAGCGAGAATGTTGAGGAGAAGACCAGGGTGCTGGTTTTGCTAGCGTCGCTTCCACCTTCGTATGAGTCCTTGATGACTGCTCTTCTAGTCGGAAAGAGTACCATCAAGATGGACGAGGTTACCACGGTGATTCTCCAGAATGAGTTTTTAGGAGGAAGAACCCAGTTTCGAGCTCAGGTGGTGGCAGCTCAGCTTTGATGATTTCTGGAGGAGCAGGAGGCGGTAGACGGAGCGACATGAGATCGCTACGAGGGCGGTCAAAATCCAAGAAGGACTTGAGCAAGACCAGATATTACCGGTGTGACGAGTTGGGGCATCTAGCCAGAGATTACTCTCAACTCAGGGATCAGACGATGGCTTCTATAGCGACGGCTAGTAGCGATTCAGAGGAAGATGTCTCGAGATATCTGACAAGGTATCTACTTCTTCCCAGTAGTAGATTTTAGATTCTGTATGTACCTATCATATATGTTGTGGAGAGGAGCAGTTTGACTTCCTAGAGAACAGTGAGGGCACTGTTTATTTGCCAGATGGATCATACTGTGCGATCAAAGGCAACGGGATGGTCAGCTGGAGGACATATGATGGTGCAGTGAGGAGATTGGGGAGGTCCGATACATATCCGATTTTAGATAGAATCTTATCTCACTGAGTAGACTGGATTCGAGAGGCTACATGACGGTAGCTGGTGGAAGAATTCTGAAGGTGCTACGCGGCGATAGAATTATTTTGGAGGGAAAGAAGAAGACGAGAGGACATTACAACCTGACGGGGAGCTCAGTGCGAGGTAGAGCTTCAGGAGCCAGGAGGAGCCCAGAGCGAGGTGGAGCTTCAGGTGGAGGTGGATCGAGCACGAAAGCGAGACTCAGGAGGATGAAAGGCGATATCGCAAGATGAGATTTCTATTGCCGCAGGATGATACCCCGAGTAGGTCTCAGGTCAGGAGAAGCATAGCATACGATGGAGATGGGATCGAGCGGCCTGGCTCGACTTCTATGTTTGTCTATCCATGATCAGCAGGTGATTGCTCCAGAGCATGAGGGCGAGGAGATCCAAAAGCTCTTAGAGTTAGAAGGAGGCCGAATATCGAGTCGAAGTGGAGATTGTTAAGATTTGATGTCTCGAGATTCGGTCCACATTGAGCCCACAGTGAGGTCCGTGATGAAAAACAGAGTCTAACAAGCCCAAGATCATCAACATGATGAAACACCAGTCCAAGGGTTATGCCAAAAAGAGGCCTGATGGCCATTGTTGATGATGGATTTTGAGAGTTCTTGGAGTAGGTCATAGAGTTTAAATATGTTCCTCCAAATAGAAGAAATTCTATTCAAGGATAGAGAGGAAGATTCACTAGGTAAGCTTCTTGAGAAGTAGAGTCTGTGGATTAGCATCCACCGAGGGCAATCATGATCCATGTAAAATTTAAACCACTACTTAAGAAGCAAAAAATTCTTGAACAATGGTAAGTTAATGATGCCAAGACCTCCAAACTTGGTCGATAGATTTGAGGCCAACTCATGAGACGTTTGACAATTCTATTTTGCCCAAAGTAACCCCATAAAAAGAATCGGCATAGTTTATCGGTTCTCCAAATCATGTTTAGTGGACTAAGATGAATGGACATCCAACAAGTGGGGAGGGCCCTAATGACATAGTTGATCAAGACCAAACGTTGACCTAATGACAATATTTTGCTTTTCCATCCATATAGCTTCTTCTCAATCTTATCCAGCGAAAAGCTCCAGTACTCCTTGGATCTGAGAGAGGATTGGTAAAGTGGGGTTCCCAAGTATTTGATTGGCAGGCATGTAGTTTGACGGCCTCATAATCGTGCACAATTTTCAGTTTCAATTTTGGATACTCCCATCCCAATTAAACTTGTTTTGCAGAACTTTGTCTTTAATCCAATTCGTAATTTGAATGAATATAAGATTAACTTGAGAATCTGTAAGTGCCCCGTTGACTGATTGCAAAATATGAGCATGTCATCCGAATATTGGAGACGCATTGTTTGACCAGTGATCTCCATTGGCCCAACTCCATTGATCAAGTTTTCCGTGCGGCAAGGTTGAGGCTATGATAAGCACATCCACCACCAACATGAACAAAAGAGGTGATATAGGATTACCTTGTTTGAGGCCTCTTTTGTTGACAAACTATTTGCCTGGTTGTCCATCGACTAGAATGAAGGATCTTGAATTGTGAATGATGGCAGCAATCCAGGATATCCATCGAGGCCCACACTTTCCTGTCCCTATCAAGTCCACCAGCCATCCCTTCTTCTTTAGAAGCTCAAGAATGAAATTACATGAAATTGAGTCAAAAGTTTTTTCGAAACCAATTTTGCAGAGGATGCCTTTCTTGGATCTCTTAGAGTATGGCCATGATTTCATTTGCAATGATATAGCTTTCAGATATAAGTCGGGCTTTGATAAAAGCATTTTGTGATGGGGAGATGAGGTTGTGAATAAACTTCTTCAGCCTGTTTGATGGTATTTTGGAGGTGATTTTGATGATGGCATTCTCAAGGACAGCTTGGGAATTAGCATGATGTAAGTGTACTTAAGTCTGGAGATGTCGGACGTTTGATTTTGGAACCCATTAATTACCGGTGTTCGGTCAGCCTAGAAGAGGTCCCAATACTCTCGATAAAATGATATCAGGAAGCCATCATGCCCGGGGACCTTGTTCTTGGCCGTAGAGAGTGGTATCTCTTATTTCATCCTCTGAAATATCCTGATCCAAAGAGCTGAGGCCTTGATTACCTTCTGGATATAAGTTTTCCTAATCGCTTCCATGTCATGGTCCTTGTTGACTATCAGTGGGGATGAATAAGATGTGTAAAAGGCTTGCTGAATTACCTCCTGTGCTGATGGCTTTACCATCCTCCATTAGTTGTAGGATTTGACGACTCGGTTTTTAATAGGGGCACCTAGGCGGAAAAAACGGGTGTTACGATCACCATCTTTGATCCATTGTCTTCGGGATCATTGATACCAATATACTTCTTCGTGCCCAGAGATGAGATCGAGTTTGGATTTGAGACCAGTTTGCTATTTTTGTTCAGCATCTGAGAACTTTCTATCCTCTTCAGCTTTGTCTAGAACCTCAATTCTAATCAGAACTTGCTTCTTAACTTTGGTATATTGCCGATCTGGGTCTTGCTCCATTATTTGAGTTTGTGACGAAGGAAGCACAACTTTCAGACTATATTTTCAGCTGCATCACTAGATGTAGGAGCTTCACTAGACCATAACTTGATCAAGTCATCAAAGTTTTGTGGAAGAAACCACATGTTTTCAAATTGGAATGGCTTTCTGGATTGATTGTTGGCTGGCTGGTGAGGGACCCAGTGAAAGTGATAAAGGAGTATGATCTGAGGTGGGCCTTGCAAGGATTGAGAGATAGGCTCGAGGGAAAAGGAGATGCCAGTCAGTCGAAGCAAAACATCTGTCTAACTTGGTGAAGCTGGGTTGTTCACGAAAGTTGGTCCACATTTCTATTACAGCACTAATTTCTAGCATCTCAAGACAATTTAGGAGCCTGTTAAATTTTCTAGATTCAGCTGCGCTACTATTTGCACCACTACGATCTGGAAAGTAGCGGGTGACATTGGTCAACCATCAGCCGAGACAGGGCGTCTAATGTCAAGCAATTCTTCATAAAATGCACTTCTTGTTTCTTGGTTGTTAGGGCCATATTGTCACGCCCCAAACCCAGCACCTGAGTTGGGCACGAGACACGGCCACACAAACCCTAGAGCAGCGCCCTAGGATCATGTAAGACCTATTAATTTAACACTTTAAAAATTTTAAATAATCAAGTAAATACCAAATCAATCCATCGAGTTAAAACTTTAAATCAAATGTAACTTTGTTCAATACAATTTATTCACATGTTCATTGGTATTAGAAAACTTAAACTAATAAATACTAAAGGCTTCTGTTCTTATTTGCTCTCGCCTAAACGCCTAAACTAAGCATCCTGTGAGTCTGAAAAAAAAAATAAGAAGGAAATATGAGCTTCTCCAGCTCAGTAAGAATCACTGCACATGTACATCAAGCTAGTAGATAAATTAATATTCTAAAATCAATACAATTGAGAAAACTCATATGTATTAATAACTGAAATATTGTCACAAATATGCATATGTATCATCATACATATCAGGTAATCTTCATTCATTGTTGAATTTTATATTATATGTTTCATCTTTTCCATCTTCGGTTTGACAACCTTTTATTCTTTTTGGCTTTGGACTAACCAGGATCATGCGACGATCTTTTATTCGGATCGATTTCTGTGATCTTCCTCGGATCGAACTATTTATGATCTCTCGGATCAAATCATTCATTATCTTTCTCGGATTAAGTTCTTCCACACATAAGTCCTGTGGAGGCTGTCCCAGGCATAAGCTCCTGGCTGGCTATTCCACATGACAAGGTCAGTCCAAACCACATTTCTCTTTCTTTTCATTTTCATGAAATTATAATATTTGACTTCATTAATCAATTCAAATTTTACAATGTAATAAATATGTCTACCCATATAATCATGCATCAATCGCTGATACATATGTATTGATATAACATACTCAGCTCAAATTACATAAATAAATAACAATGTCTCAGATATAACAAAATCATCGATCTCAAATCCAACGATGCAAAATCAAAGAGATAAAACCAACGGTAAAATAACATATATAATAATGATCATGTACAGAAATTCTTACCTCGATCAATGAGAAATCAATTTCACAGCCTTATAGTCTGAAAATCAAAACCCTACTCGTTGTCCCCCTGGTCGTTGGACTGTTCTCCTATCAAACAAATCAATTTAACCAAATAAATTTTTTAAAATATATATATTGAGGTTTATCTGACTCTTACCCATGTCCCTCTTTATTATTATTATTATTATTATTATTTATTTTTATATATGTATGTATATATATATAATTATATTATATATATATATTTTAATTTTTATTTATATTTATTTATTATATATATATGTATGTATATATATATATAATTATATTTTATGTATATTATATATATATTTTATTTATTTATTTATTTATTAGAGAAGAGAGAAGAATTTCTTCTCCTCTTCCTCACGCTCGAAAACAGGGAGCCCGAGCCCTTCTTCGAGGCCTCCCTTAATCTGCCAGATGAGCCACCTCCGGCCACCCTCCCCGGTAACGTCCGACGATGGTAATGCTACATCTCGGTGGCAGTGCCACATCCCTGTTGCCGGCGGTAGAAAAGAAAAAAATCAACATAAACAGGGTATCCCTGTTTGAATCCGAACTGGCACCTCGTCGGCTTCCAAGTTCACCGACGATCGGAGGATCAATAGGGGAAGAAGAATACCTTGCTCCGACGTCCAAAGATAGCTCCGACGACCCCCTCTCTTTCGATCAACCACCCACGATATTTTCTTGAGAAAAATCTCTCAATCCCTCAATTTTCTTCGAATTTTTGTTGTAAAATCTAAGGAAGGATGGAGAATCTTTATAGTGAAGGTTTCCTACCCTAGTCGGACTCTTTGAGTCCGATTTCGTTGGGAACGAGAGGAAGAAGACTCTGGTTAGGAGTCTTCCTCCTCCTCTGTAATTTTTTTTTTTGTTGTTGGACCGTCTGAGCTACAGGCCCAAGTACCTGGGCTGTTACAATCTCCCCCTTAAAAAATTTTGTCCTCGAAATTTACATACCTGAGTTTTCAAAGAGTTGTGGATACTTGATCTTCATTTCTGTCTCGAGTTCCATGTAGCCTCTCTCTCGCTATGATTGCTTCATTGGATCTTCACATAAGGAATGCTTCGATGCCGTAACACCTGATCTTCTTGTCAACAATCCGAACTGGATATTCTTCATAAATCAGATCCTTCTGAAGATGCAAAGGTTCATAACTCACCACATGACTTGGATCTGGAATATACTTTCTCAACATTGATACATGAAACACATTATGTACACCAAATAAAGCCGGCGGTAATGCTAACCGATATGCAACCTCTCCAATCTGTCTAAATTTCAAAAGGGCCAATATACCTTGGACTCAACTTACCACGAACTCCAAATCTCATTACACCTTTAGTGGGAGAAATTCTAAAAAAAACATGATCGCCTACCTGAAATTCCAGCTCCTTCTTCTATTATCATCATAACTCTTTTGCCTGCTCTAAGCCGTCGAAGTCGTTCCTGGATCATGTATACTTTTTTCACTGTCTGCTGCACTATTTCTGGTCCCAACAGTTTTCTTTCTCCCACCTCATCCCAACAAATGGGCGATCTACACTTCTTCCATATAATGCCTCGAAAGGAGCCATCTGAATGCTTGTTGGTAACTATTATTATAAGCGAACTCAACCAATGATAAGTGATTATCCCATGCTCCGCCCAAGTCCATAACACAAGCCCTTAACATATCCTTTAGGATCTGTATGGTTCGTTCTGATTGTCCATCAGTTTGAGGATGAAAAGCTATACTGAAATTTAACTTGGTCCCAAGAGCTTTATGAAAACTCTTCCAAAACTGAGAAACAAATCTACTATCTCGATCTGACACAATAGTAACTGGTACTCCATGCAGTCGTACTATCTGCTCTATATACAAGCCTGCCAATCTTTCTAAGGAAAGACCAATCCGAAAGGGTAAGAAATGTGCTGATTTCGTCAATCGGTCAACAATTACCCATACTGCATTATTATTTCGAAGTATTTTAGGTAATCCAGTCACAAAATCCATAGCAATATGCTCCCATTTCCATTGAGAAATAAGAAGAGACTGCAATGGTCCTGCTGGTCTTAATGTTCGCTTTTACTTGTTGACATACCAAACATTGGGCTACAAATTGTGCAATATCCCTTTTCATAGCAGACCACCAAAAATTTCTTTTCAAATCTTGATACATTTTTGTGCTTCCAGGATGCATGGTGTAAGCCGAACAGTGAGCCTCCTCTAGGATCTCGTCCCTTAATCCTGAAATCTTGAGAACACATAGTCTGTTATCAAATCTCAATGACCCATCCTCATGTGTCCAAAATTTTGTCTGTATACCGGGTTCCACTGCTTCTATGACCTTTGTAACTGTGAATCCTCTTTTGAGCTGCTTTAATCTTTTCAATCAAAGTAGGCTGTAGTACAAGATTTGCAAGTTGAACTTGAGAATCATGTAGTCGTATTTCAATTCTTGATTTCTCCAAATCTAGTAATATAGGCTTTTGTGAGGTAATTAGAGCAGCCAATTCATCAAAAAATTTTCTACTTAGAGTATCGGTTACAACATTCGCCTTCTCGAGATGATAATTTATTGTCAAGTCATAGTCCTTCAATAGTTCCAACCACCTTCTTTGTCTCAAATTTAACTCCTTCTGAGTAAAGATGTATTTTAAACTTTTATGATCCGTGAAAATCTTGCAATGCTCTCCATATAAATAATGCCTCCATATTTTTAAGGCAAACACCACAGCTGCTAATTCTAAGTCATGAGTAGGATAATTTTGCTTATATAACTTCAATTATCGAGAGGCATAAGCTATCACCTTTCCTTTTTGCATCAAAACACAACCGAGACCTTTACGAGAAGCATCGCTATAGATAGTGAAACCTTCTGTCCCGGATGGAATGGTTAAGATTGAAGCAGTCACTAATCGTCTCTTTAACTCTTGGAAGCTTTGCTCGCATTCGTCTGTCCATTCAAACTTTACTTATTTCTGTGTTAGATGAGATAGAGGTATGGCAATACTAGAGAAACCTTCCACAAACCTTCGATAATAGCCAGCTAATCCCAAAAAGCTACGTATCTCTGATACGTTAGTAGGTCGGCTCCAGTCAACTACTGCCTCCACTTTTCTTGGGTCAACTGAGATACCCTCCTTGGAGATGACATGCCCGAGAAAAGTAATACTGTTCATCCAAAATTCATATTTTTGTAGTTTTGCATACAGCTTCTTTTCCCTCAGAGTTTGTAATACAATCCTCAAATGTTCTTCATGCTCGAGTGAGCTTTTCGAGTAAATCAAAATATCATCAATAAATACAACTACAAATCGATCCAAGTATGATGCAAACACTCGATTCATAAGATTCATAAAGGCTGCCGGTGTATTGGTCAGACCAAATGACATGACTAAAAACTCATAATGTCCATATCTAGTCCGAAAGGCTATTTTTGATATGTCTCCAGGCTGTATCTTCAACTGATGGTAGCCAGAACGAAGATCAATTTTTGAGAAGACCTGAGCCCCTTGCAACTGATCAAACAAATCATCGATTCGTGGTAAAGGATATTTATTTTGCACTGTTACCTTGTTTAATTTTCGATAGTCTATGCAAAGCTGAAGGCTACCATCTTTCTTCTTCACAAAAAGTACTGGAGCTCCCCAAGGTGACACACTAGGTCTAATGAATCCTTTATCCAACAACTATTGTAATTGCTTTTGTAATTCATTCAATTCTGCTGGAGCCATTCGATAAGGGGCTTTAGAAACTGAACTCATACCAGGAATCAAGTCAATAGAAAACTCAATCTCTCGATCAGGAGGTAGTCCAGACAGGTCATCCGAAAAAATATCAGGAAATTCCTTCACAATAGGGATATTCTGTAACTTGAGCTTATTATCTTGAGTGTCTAATACAGTGGCTAGAAATCCTTCACATCTTTTTCTAAGAAATTTCTGAGCACGAATAGCTGAGATGAACTTCTGATGAAAGAAGGGTTTAGTACTCTTAAAACTAAACTCTGACTGATCTGGAATTTGAAACATTATTGTCTTTTGGAAGCAATTAACTATAGCATGATATGCTGCTAACCAATCCATCCTCAAGATTAGATCAAAGTCCTTCATCTCTATGACTAATAAGTCTGCTTTCATCTCCCTATCCTCAATACTTAGTACACAATCTTTGCAAATTGAATTAACCAAGATCACCTCTCCACTTGGTGTGCAGGCACAGAGATTATTTTCTAAAGGTGTAGGAGACATCTCTTTAGTCTTCTTAATAAAACTAGTTGCTATAAAAGAGTGGGTAGCTCCAGGATTAAATAGAGCATAGACATTGTTGGATGCAATTTTGATCATACCTGTCATATATTCATTTATCATTCAGGGCTATATGTCCTTATATATCTAAGCATATAATATTTCATGACATATATATAAAAAAACTTTTAGGAGATTGGTTTAGTACCTGTCACCACTGAGTTAGAAGCATTAGCATCCTGTTGTGTAAGTACATAGACTCATCCTTGGGTCTTTGATTTTTGTTGTCCCGCGTCTTGTCTTTGTACATCTTGGGGTGTCCGATTCGCGGGGGTATTTTGAAAGTTTTGAGGCATCTGCTGTCTCTGTGATTCTCCTCCACTGCGGTATACAACTGCTTTGTGGCCATCTCGTCCATATTTGTAACATTGTCCTCCGGGCCACGTACAATCTCATCTAAAATGAGGTCCTCCACACCTATAACATATAAGGCTCCCTTGAGGTTGTACTTTACCTTCAGTGGCAGTCTGGCTTGGTTTGGAGTCTTTAGCTTGAAGGCTCTGCTACTTTGACCTTGAGAATCAATTGCTCGATCCCTTTTCTTCATACTTTTCTCTCTTACTGCTTGAGCATCATTGAGTCCTTTTTCTATTATTAAGCATTTGTTTACAACTTCTTTATAAGTGGGCAGCCCAAAAACAGTCACTAGTTGTTGGATTCTCTCCCTTAATCCATTCTCAAATTTTTTGGCTCGAACATTTTCCTCAGCTATCAATGCAGGGGCATATCTTGACAATTCTTCAAATTTGACTGCATATTGAGCAACTGTCATGTGGCCCTGAACTAGTCGATCGAACTCTCGAAATTTCTAGAGTCGGATACTTTGGGAAAAATACTTCTCGTAGAAGACCTTTCTAAATTCTTCCCAGGTAAAAGGTACATCATTTGGCCCTAACTTTTCAATTTTCATCTCCCACCAATCGGCTGCCTCGCCTTGTAACATAAACATGGCAAAAGTGACCTTATCTTCAGCAGGACATCTCAAAGCATGGAAAGCTTTCTCTATTGCTTTTAGCCAGTTTTCAGCTTTCATAGGATCTGAGGTCTCTGAGAATGCCGGTGGTGCATATTTTTTGAAGTCTAATAAATTGATTTGACGTTCATACTGATTTCCAGCTCCTTGTTGCTGCTGGGACTGTCGCTCCTGAAATATTTGTTGTAAGATCTACTGTTGTTGTCCCTGTTGTACCTCCAATATCCTCCTCATATCTTTCCTCGCAGCCACTTGTTGTTGAACCAGTACTTGCATTAACTGAGCTGCAGTAATTTATTCTCCAAGTTGAATTTCAGATTCTCCTAGAGTTTCTTCCCCGGGAGTGACCTCTGCAGACTCAGTAGGATGTTCTTGTTGTAGTGCATCATCATCCGATGAGGGTGGAGCATTTTCTTGTTGTATAGCTGGCTCCCAAGCATTAGAGCCATTCGCAAAATGAGTAGGTCTCCGATTTCGCCCACGCTCAGTCCCTCTTGCCATGTCAACCTACACAGTTTCACTTTAGTCAAGAATTTAAGAATAATATTTCATATTAGTCAATTTTCATCTAAAAGTCTACCCAAATACTCTCTCTCTGAAATGAACCTCAAGATTCCTAACCTAGGCTCTGATACCACTCTGTCACGCCCTAAACCCAGCACCTGAGTTGGGCACGTGACACGGCCACACAAACCCTAGAGCAGTGCCCTAGGATCATGTAAGGCCTATTAATTTAACACTTTAAAAATTTTAAATAACCAAGTAAATACCAAATCAATCCATCGAGTCAAAATTTTAAATCAAATGTAAACTTTGTTCAATACAATTTATTCACATGTTCATTGGTATCAGAAAACTTAAACTAACTAAACTACTAAAGGCTTTTGTTCTTATTTGCTCTCGCCCAAAACGCCCAAACTAAGCATCCTGTGAGTCTGAAAAAAAAAATAAGAAAAAAATATGAGCTTCTCCAGCTCAGTAAGAATTACTGCACATGTACATCAAGCTAGTAGATAAAATTAATATTCTAAAACCAATACAATTGAGAAAACTCATATATATATAATAACTGAAATATTGTCACAAATATGCATATGTATCATCATACATCATCAGGTGAAATCTTCATTCATTGTTGAATTTCATATTATATGTTTCATCTTTCACATCTTCGGTTTGACAACCTTTTATTCCTTTTTGGCTTTGGACTAACCAGGATCATGCGACGATCTTTTATTCGGATTGATTTCTGTGATCTTTCTCGGATCGAACTATTTATGATCTTTCTCAGATCAAAGTGGTCGTGATCTTTCTCGGATCAAATCATTCATGATCTTTCTCGGATCAAGTTCTTCCACATATAAGCCTGTGGAGGCTGTCCCAGGCATAAGCTCCTGGCTGGCTATTCCACATGACAAGGTCAGTCCAAACCACATTTCTCTTTCTTTTCATTTTCATAAAATTATAATATTTGACTTCATTAATCAATTCAAATTTTGCAATGTAATAAATATGTCATACCCATATAATCATGCCATCAATCGCTGATACATATGTATTGATATAACATACTCATGCTCAAAATCACATAAATAAATAACAATATCTCAGATATAACAAATTCATCGATCTCAAATCCAACGATGCAAAATCAAAGAGATAAAATCAACGGTAAAATAACATATATAATGATGATCATGTACAGAGATTCTTACCTCGATCAATGAAAAATCAATTTCACAGCCTTATAGTCTGAAAATCAAAATCCTACTCGTTGTCCCCCTGGTCGTTGAACTATTCTCCTATCAAACAAATCAATTTAACCAAATAAATTTTCTAAAATATATATATTGAGGTTCATCTGACTCTTACCCATGTCCCCCCTTTTTTTTATTATTATTTTTATTTATTTTTATATGTGTATGTATATATATAATTATATTATATATATATATTTTTTTTAATTTTTAATTATTATTTTTTAATTTATTATATATATATATGTATGTATATATATAATTATATTATATATATATAAATATATATATATTATTTTATTTTATTTTTTATTTAGAGAAGAGAGAAGAATTTCTTGTCGTCTTCCTCACACTCGAAAACAGGGAGCCCGAGCCCTTCTTCGAGCACCTCCCCTTAACCCGGCCAGATGAGCCAGCTCCGACCACCCTCCCCGGCAATGTCCCGACGACGGCGATGCTACCATCTCGGTGGCAGTGTCACCATCCCTGTTGCCGGCGGCAGAAAAGGAAAAAATCAACATAAACAGGGTATCCCTGTTTGAACCTGAACCGGCACCTCGCCGGCTTCTAAGTTCACCGACGATTGGAGGATCAATAGGGGAAGAAGAATACCTTGCTCCGACGTCCAAAGATAGCTCCGACGACTCCCCTCTCTTCCGATCAACCACCCACGGTATTTCCTTGAGAAAAATCTCTCAATCCCTCAATTTTCTTCGAAATTTTTGTTGTAAAATCCTAAGGAAGGATGGGGAATCTTTATAGTGAAGGTTTCCTACCCTAGCCGGACTCTTTGAGTCCGATTTCGTCAGAAACGGGAAGGAAGAAGACTCCGGTTAGGAGTCTTCCTCCTCCTCTGTAATTTTTTTTTTTTTGTTGTTGGGCCGTCTGAGCTACAGGCCCAAGTATCTGGGCTGTTACAGATTTGGATGAGGAGAATGACAACTTCAAATTAATGTCACCACACTTATTTAAAAAAAAAAAAAGCCTAATTAGCAAGCTGGTGATTTTAAAGAGTCTAATTATTACATAACAACAAGCACAAGATTTTTGCTTCGTTGGAGAAGGCTTCCCTATTGACTATTGGGTTTCTTATTTGCAATCGGAGGTGTTCGATAATTAAACCGAACTTACTAATGATCTCCCGTGAGTTATCCTGAAATGATATTCTACTTGATGTTCTGATCTACATCATCTCAATCAATATGAGCAGTATATTTTAACATAATACCTGATACAATGTAAAATTATTGGTCAAGATTTTTTAGTAAGTTATCTATTACTTTAAATTAATTTCTTAGTTCCTAAATGTTCTAGTTGAATCTTAAGATGATGATTTATGTTGGATTTGCTATGTTTGTCGAGATTTGGAGACCCCAATTTCTAAAATTCTGACCAACATCCTAAACTATGTTGGGCCTTGTATTTCTATATTTTAAAGTTATGATCTTTCCCTCCAAGCGGAGGTGGCAGAGAGGTACTTGTACGTACTTGCCGTGGGGTTTTGCCCGATATGGATGAGGGAATTGGGAGGAGAAAGATAGGACCCCACAAAACGAGCCATCGGGTGATACCAGCGGGTTATGTAATAGAAAGGAAGGGCAGGTTGGGATTACGTGCAGAAGGTTACTCGTCGTAAAGGATTCCACGGAACAGGCGCCAATTATGGGATCTTTGTTTTGGTGGAGTTGGCAGCAACAGTAAGTATGGTATCTTTGTTTTCGATTGAACGAAATTTAACAGTAAATTCTTATTTTGCCGTCGTAGACACGTTAATGTTGACAGGTTTCAACCCTATCTTTCCCTTTACAATTGATGTGGAAACAAATCGGCCACTCCTTTCTTAGATTATTCATTTAATATTCATAAATAAACGTATTTGAGTTTTTTTTTTTTTTGCATGCAGTGTGCTGTGTATTTTTATCTTTGTTAAAACATCTGGACCTGTGCATCAACCTGATATCTTATAGAGGCTAATTTTTAATGGCAGGTGCAATATTGAATCCTTCACTATTGGTTATTGGATCTCCTATTTGCCCCTGTAGGGACACTATTTGACAGCTTTCTTTGGGATCTAATATATATAAATAGAGGCTCTTCATTTGCAGAGCTCCTTTAGGCACCCTCTCGGTATCAGGAATTGTCATCTTTTATGGAGGGGTAGGGGTTGTACCTTTCATGCGAAATAATGATTTGCTGTGTGATTCCACTGATGGATTACGCCAAAGTCGCTTCGAGTGCAAGATTAGAGAGTTTGGACTGTTTTGAGAGCTGTATGGGGTGCGATCCAATGAACAATATTGTGAAAGAAGACCAATTAATTTTTGGCACGAAAGGTGCAACCTTAATCCCTTGTGGAGCGCTAGGGTCCCGCACACCGTTTCTCTCTCTCTCTCTCTTTCTCTCTCTTGTGATTTCCTTGAATTTGGCTGACTCCACGTGCTGGACTCACCACGCAGGAGGCTGGTCATATCCTGAGGATCTACTGCCACAAAAAAAAAAAAAGTCTGATATAAACCATTGCTAATGCTCTAGGAATTTTTCAGTTCGAAGCGATCTCGGCTCCGCTAACAGTGAAAACAATATGCATTACTCTTCCCAACTGGTTAGACGTGTTTCAAGACAGCAAGAAAAGTAAGATCATTTGGATTCTACATCAGTTGATAAAAATCGGGTGAATGAGTTTCTTTGACAATTACTGAAGGTTTAGTGTAAGGGAAGAAAAGAGAATGGAACGGTTAGCACCAGCATCTTCAAAGCACAATGCAACTTGCTGAAAATTTGCTCTGAAAACCTGTAACAGAAGGTATCTACAGACAAGGAACCTGCTCACATCCATAGCTTCTTCAGGCTGTTATATTTCTACCAAAATTCAACAACAAGCCGTAGCATAGGGCCTACAGAAATTTCTGGTATAACTTAATATGAGCGCTTAGCAGATTACCTTCAGATTTCATACCAGCAAAAATTCAGAATAGACTATTCTTATTTTAAGGGTCTTCATGAATCATGAAGGGATGAGCGATTTTGTTTTGGGCCCACGGTTCGCTTATGAACTGATAAATCCATGCTTCGTGCATGCATCCCCAAACTTATTTGTTTTTATATTATTTCAGATAATATAATATAATAAAATCTGATGGAAGTATCTTACTTCCTCCATTTTCTCAAAAAAAAAAAAAAAAAAAAATCAACGCACAACACATTAGCAATACCTGTCATCTTTCAAGTTCCTTGCTTTTGTACTCTACAACTTATAATATTAATAATATTGATGATAATAATAATAATAATATTTTGAATAAATAAAAATATTTTAATAAAAATATTAATTTTATTAATAATATTTTTAGAAGATTGATAATATTGAATAATATCAGAAGGAGCGTATTTTGTTAAGGGAGGAAGAGAGAGATAAAAGTCTCAAGGAATAAAACAAGAATGCTTTTATCCATCTGGCATCGTACTTAACCCTATATAAGCCGTATGTCGACCCATTGACATGTAGATTTGCCATGGAGACATTTTAGCTTTGCTCATGCTTTTTCTTTTTATAAAAATATTTGCAGCAAGATGTCAGGGACGTTATTAGCTGCTACAACCTATCCACTGTTCAAGCATCCCAAATATCACCATGTGGCATTAACGACTTGATTGGCAGGTTTGGTTGGATGCTTTGAGTATAAAAGTTGGATGTTCCCATGCACAATACGATGCTGGCTTGTCAGTCTGATGATTTTAATTATTCATCTGGAATCTGGTTTGGCAGAGCCTAAATATTGGGCGGAATCTAAGTTAATTGGCCGACATGTATACCTTCAACATTGCCCAAACCAGTGTCTCTAATGTGTCTTTTATTAGAAGGATTGAACTTAATTAAAAAACTATCCAATTAAAAGTCCAAAAATTTATTCCTTAGCATATTTTTGATTATTCTCTGGCATATTCTTGTTATTCTCTACCTATATTTGGATCTACATATTTGTATTTATAGGTCCTTGTATGCACTCTTAATAGTAAGAAAAAAAATAAAAATAAATATCTCCTTCTCTTTTTCATCATGGTATCAGAGCACTCAGGTTCGGATCCATTTTTTTCTTCTCCTTCTTAAAATCCTTCTCTTCCATTTTTTTCTTCCCCTTCTTAAAACCCTTCTCTTCCCTCCACTACTGATACCACCTCTACCGCCGCCGCCGCTCCTTCTTCCTCCTGATTCACAGCAAACTGCTGCCGCCGCAGCCACCGCAGCCATCGCAGCTCCCTTCCTCCCCGGTCGCCTCCGCCGAGCCCATCATCCCCACCATCAACCCGTCGATCTCATCCGCATCGCCTCCCACGACTGGGGTTTCTTCCAGATCACCAACCACGGCATCCCGCTCCCGGTGCTCGATCGGACCATCGTCGCCGTCCGATCCTTCCACGAGCTGCCCTCCGTCGAGTCCATCCGTAACCTCCTTCTTCCCAGTCACCGTAGCCCCCTTTCTTCTCGGTCGAAATCCCTTCGAAGCCTCCGCTTCCGCCGAGTCCATCCGCAGCTCGCCACCGCAACCCCGAAATCTCTCCAACGCCTCCACCAAAACCTCTTCACAGCCAAGTCCCCGATACCAGCCACCGCCTTCCTTGCCGACGGCGTCACCGACCATGGCATCACCCTCGACAATCCCGTGCTTCACGGGATACATAATCGGTAACAAATAAAACCACAGTTCCTTCTTTTAACCTTTTATTTATTTTATTTAAAAAAAAGATAAAAAAAAGCAAAAAAAAATAAAAAAAATAATAAAAAAAAATAAAAAAAAATAAAAAAGGGGAAAACTTTTATGGCTAGATACTTAAGAAGCCTGCAGTTACGGTATGTCTGGTGATTCGTGTGTTTGGTGATTCATTGATAGTGTGTCTCCGGTGATTCGTGTGTTTGGTGATTCATTGATAGTGTGTCAGTGAGATTATCATTCGTATTTTATTAGTATGGCCAATCCAATTACTATGCAAGATCTTGAAGGTCTATTGGATCGGCTTATTACAGTTGCCACTCGATCAAGAGGTTCGTCAAGAGATAGTGGATCGCTGAATGCTCTTCAAGTGGCTGTAAAACTTGATGGCCCAGCGATATATTTACAATGGGAGAGGAGCACTCGTCTACTTGTACAAGGGCGAGGTTTGGAGGGATATCTCACCGGCACAAAGAGGAAACCTGCTAATAATGAGCAAGATATGGCTCAATGGAGAATGGAGAACTTTGCTGTTCTGGCATTTCTTCTAAATACCATGACACCGAATGTGGCCAGAAGTGTGTAACTGCTGAAAACTGCACAGGAAGTCTGGGAGACAGTGGCCCAAATGTTCTCACAAAAGCAAAATTCTGCTCAAGCATTTGAGATCCGTTCTCAATTACGTCAGCTTCGTCAGGGAGATTTATCTATCATTGAATATGCCACCGAGTTGAAACGTCCCTGGTCTGAAGCTGATCATTATAGAATTTTTGTTCCACAATGCTCCATCGATGTTGATGGATTTCAGAAATATTTAGAAGAAGAATGGATTCAGGACTTTCTATATGGCCTGAATCCGAAATATGAATCTGTCAGAGTTCAGCTTCTCGCCAGAGATATTTTACCTAGTTTAGGTCAAGTCTTCTCTACTGTTTTAAGTGAGGAGATACGGTGACGACTGACTGCTGACTCCAATAGTTCTGTAAGATCAGCTCTTACTATACAGCCACAGCAGGTAGGTGAAAAAGTATGTTTTCATTGTAAAAAGCTTGGGCACACTAAGGCATTTTGCTGGGATCTCCATGGCCACCCAAATCAGCCTGGGCGTGGTGGTCGTCGGGGCCGTGGTGGTCGTCGTAGTGGTGGAAGAACTGGAGGACAGAATCATGTTCGTGGACCTGCCCAAGTCAATCTCTCTGAAGAGATCGAGAGTGCTGTACACAGCTTATCTGCAGAGGAGTATCAGACCTTCCGACGAATGATAGAAAAATATGAATCATCTTCTAATACCACACCTACTCTGGAACAGTCTAGCCACCAGGACGGATATCTTGACTCCTCTCTTTTTGCACACTCAGGTACTCCATATAAATTATCACATGCACTTACTTGTGGAATATCCAACTCCTGGGTAATAGACTTAAGAGCATCCAGTCACATGATAGGGGCATCTAATAGTTTTATTTTCTATTCACCATGTTCAGGACATGACAAGGTCCGAATAGCTGATGGATCCTTTACCCCTGTCTCAGGAAAAGGATCCATTGACTGTACTCCTAATTTAAGATTATCATCAGTATTGCATGTTCCATCCTTTCCTATAAATTTACTTTCTATCAGCTCTATTACTAGAGATTTGAATTGCTCTGTTACTTTTTGGCCTTCTCATTGTCTATTTCAGGAGCTGAAAACGGGGAAGATACTTGGGGGTGGTAGACTGCACAATGGACTCTATTATCTATCAACTGATGAGAAAAATATGAACTCTTCTTTGATGGGGTATGCATTGTCTATTGAAGGTGCCACTTCAGAACTTATGTTACATCATCGTAGGCTGGGTCACATTCCTTTTTCTATTCTTAGTCGCTTATTTCCATCTTTATCAACTAAATACAATAAAAATTTGTTAGTTTGTGATCATTGTAAGTTGGCTAAACACACCAGAGCAGTATTTCCTATATCTGGAATTAGAAGTTCTAAACCTTTTATTTTAATTCACTCTGATGTATGGAGACCATGTAGTACTAATACTCTCATGGGCCATAGGTGGTTTGTTACCTTCATTGATTGTTTTAGTCGAGTGACTTGGGTCTATTTATTGAAGGAAAAGATGAAAGTTTTAAACTGCTTTAAAGAGTTTCATAAACTTGTAGGTACTCAGTTTGGTGTCAAAATTAAAATTCTACGTTCTGACAATGGCACAGAATATATTAATCAGGAGTTTCATGCGTATCTTCACAGTCACAGAATTATTCATCAAACCACTTGTGTTGATACTCTTGTTCAAAATGGAGTTGCCGAAAAAAAAAATTGGCACTTATTGGAAGTAGCCCGATCCTTACTTTTTACCATGCAAGTTCCTAAATTTTTGTGGGGTGAGGCTGTTTTGACCACAGCTTACTTGATCAATCGTATGCCTCTAAAAACACTCGGGTTTAAGTCCCCCATACAATGTTTGAAAGGGTCTACTGATTATGTAGTCACTCCTAGGGTCTTTGGATGTGTTTGTTTTGCTCGCGATCATAGACCTTCAGTAGGAAAACTAGATCCACGAGCATTAAAATGTGTCTTTGTTGGTTACCCTATTACTCAAAAGGGTTACAAGTGCTATTATCCTCCTAAGCGGTGAATGCTTGTTACTATGGATGTTACTTTTCGAAAAACTGAAGCTTATTATGAAAGTCGTCTATCTGATAATAAGACACCAGAATTACTTCTTTCGGGTGACTTTCTATACACACCAAAAAATTTTGATGCCCAGGAGGAGTATCATAGTAATGATGTTCAGAGGGAGCCTAGTATTGAGAAAGAAGAAGAGTCTAGTGAAGAAGAGTCCAGTGTGCATTCACCACCAACTGCTCAGGTGTCTCCACCGCTTGAAGCTTCTTCTCCAGAGTCTCTTAATGGTAACAATCTTTCTACTACTCCTTCTATTTCTAATCTTAATATTCCTATTGCAAAATGGAAGGGTACTCGCTCAATTGTTCCTCCTGCTCGTTACCATTATGATATCGCTAACTATGTTTCATATAAGAATGTGTCTCCATCTTATCAAAGCTTTGTAGCTGCATTAGACTCTGTCTGTATTCCTAGTACCTGGCAAAAGGCTATGGCAGAACCTAAGTGGAAGGAAGTAATGTTAGAAGAGATGACTGCTTTATCCAAAAATCAGATTTGGGATCTGGTCACTCTACCAGCTGGTAAGCATCATGTAGGGTGTAAGTGGGTGTACACTATAAAGCAGACTCCAGAAGGCAAGGTGGAAAGATACAAAGCTCGGCTAGTAGCAAAGGGCTACACTCAAATATATGGAGTAGACTATGATGAAACCTTTGCTCCAGTGGCCAAGATGAACTCTGTTCGAACATTGATATCATGTGCTGCTAAATTTTGGCTGGGAATTACATTAGTTAGATGTGAAGAATGCATTTCTTCATGAAGATCTTCAGGCAGAAGTATACATGCAAATACCACCAGGATTTGAGACCAGAGCAACTATTGGAAAAGTCTGCAAACTAAAGCGCTCACTTTATGGCCTTAAACAGTCTCCTCGAACATGGTTTGATCGATTTAGTCGGACTGTAAAAGGAATGGGATATAAACAGAGTAATGCAGATGATACTCTATTCTATAGGCATCTCAAGGGAAAGAAAACTATACTCTTGGTTTATGTTGATGATATTGTAATAACAGGAGATGACCATCATGAGATTAAACAACTCAAAGAAAAACTAAAGCAAGCATTTGAGGTAAAAGATCTGGGTCCACTAAGATATTTTTTGGGCATAGAAGTTGGATGATCATCCAAAGGTATTTTTCTGTCACAACGAAAGTATATACTAGATTTGCTTTCTGAGACTGAGATGTTGGGGTGTAAGCCTGCTACTACTCCAATAAATCAGAATCATCGAACAGTGACAGATGGTGGAGCTCCTGTTGATCGAGAAAGGTACCAGCGGTTGGTTGGAAGGTTGATATATCTTTCACATACAAGACCAGATATAGCCTATGCTGTCAGTGTCATCAGTCAATACATGCATGATTCACGAGAATCACACATGGAAAGAGCTTTCAGAGTATTACGCTATCTGAAAGGATGTCCTGATCGTGGTTTGTTGTTCTCACAATACAACACCTTCCAGGTAGAGGGATTCACTGATGCAGATTAGGCTGGGTCATTGGATGATAGGCGATCTACTTTTGGGTATTGTACATATGTAGGGGGTAATTTAGTGACCTGGAGAAGTAAGAAACAGCCAGTGATGGCTAGATCATCAGCAGAAGCTGAATATAGAGCAATGGCTCTAGGCATATGTGAACTTCTTTGGCTTCAGAAATTGCTTCAGGAATTACAACTTCTAAACAAATTTCCTCTTCGGTTGTATTGTGACAACAAAGCAGCAATTAAGATTGTAAGCAATCCGATACAGCATGATCGTACCAAACACATCGAGATTGACCGTCATTTTATCAAGGAAAAGATTAATCAGGGCCAGATCTGCATTACCTATATTCGGTCTTCTGATCAGGTGGTAGACATTCTAACCAAAGGGCTTAGCTCATTGTCTTTTTCTGGATTGATTGACAAGATGAAGCTTCGAGATATCTTCATCTCATCTTGAGGGGGAGTATTGGAAGGATTGAACTTAATTGGAAAACTATCCAATTAAAGGTCCAGGGATTTATTCCTTAGCATATTCTTGATTATTCTCTAGCATATTCTTGTTATTTCCTATCTATATTTGGGTCTATATATCTATATTTATAGGTCCTTGTACGTACTTTTGATAGTAAGAAAAAAAATAAAAATAAATATCTCCTTTCTTTTTTCATCATCTTTGTTACCCCTCCTTCCGAATAAGTAAATTGGAGCTGTATCTTTAAGCATTCCGCTTAATTATAGGTCTTGATTGCAGAGAAACCGTCCTGATTTTTTGAGTATTGCCTTCTACTCTTTCCGAGTTGCTTACGTTGAAGTGTCAGGTTATCCATGCAGTGAAGCAAGTTGTACTAGTTGTAGGTCATTCGGCAAAACAAGCTAAAATTTGAGGTAGAATCTTTAGATTAATTCCTTGGCAACTTTTTTTTCTAGCCACCAGTGACTTTTCCTTTATTGAAATTTTCTTGCCCCATTTCTGCTTGCAACTATTTTGCCCAAATCCGGTTGCATTCGGTGAAGGTTTCATACTGCCTATTACGTAATTATGTTCTCTGCACTAGGAAATGAAATTATGTTCTCTGCACTGCAACATTGATCAACTTCATGGTGTAAGGCAGTCTCTCTCACTCTCATCTTTGTTTGTTTACAGGGTAAATTGAAGATTGGAGAGATCATCCATTATCACTTATATCCTCTTCTGCCAATTAGTTAAGAGTACCGGGCTTGCTTCTCTAAATGCAACAGGACATGCTTGTTTGAATGGAGAAATCAAAATCCCAGGTTACATATTTAAATGTGCAGGTATCATTGATTATAACTTGTAAATATTTGCGTTAACTGCAGTTAATTACCACCGATGGCAAGACGTGAACCACAAAGATATATGGATCCTGAGCTGGGAAGCTGCAAATTAATCGTTGATTCGGTAAAAGCATCCCGCCTTAAATAAAGACAGTTGGCCGATGTAACGTGGGCAATTTCATGTAGGGATTAGGTTTGCATGTTTATGTTGTTGTGGCGTTAAGAAAACTTAGTAGTCAGTTTATAGGCGATTTAGATTGTATCGACAATTGTTAGAATTTGACGTCTCGAGATTCAGCCCACATTGAGCCCACAGCGAGGTTTGCGGCGAAAAACGGAGTCCAACGAGACTAAGATCACCTGAATCGGAGCTCGGATGGAGGAGATACGAGCTTTTGAAATCGGCACGAGAATCGAGGCGGCGGAGGACCACCGACGACCGACGGCGGACGGCAGCGGCGCGGCCGCAGGCGGCGGCGCGCGGGACGCGCGACCCAGGCCCGCGCGGGGGGGCCCGTGGCCCAGCGGGGCGCGCGGCCCAACAGGGCGCGCGGCCCAGGCCGGCGCGCAGGCGGGCCGGCCCAGGCCAGCGGCCTGCTGGCCCCTTGCCCCGGTCCACCGTGAACCGGGCGGTCCACGACGGGGCCTGTGGACCGCGTGGGCATTTCCCACGCGTTTCTCGCGGTCCACGGCACTATTCCGTGGACCGGAGCACGATCCAACGGTCCAGGTGGCTCCCGATCTTGATCCGACGGTCTGCTGATTTGGCTTGTTTAGGACTCTTGAACATAATCTAATTAGGTTTTAAGCTCTGTTTAACCCTTTAAAAGGGCCTGAGACGAACAGAGAAGGCAGGTGGTTCGGTTTTTCGCACCGTACGGAGCCGTACGAATCCGAAAAGAGAGAGAGAGGCGAGAGCGCTGTGAGAGAGGAGCAGAAGGCTCCTGGACAGCGGTCGCCAGGCTCTTCAGGGGTTCAGGGGGGTCTCCAAGAGAGAGAGAGCTTTTGTGAGGGGAACTTCAGGTGAGAGAGAATTGGGTGTACAAGGGTTGAGGGTGAGGTCTCCTCTTGTAAAATTTCTTTTTCATAGTGAAGTTTGCATGCCCCGTGGAGGCGAGCCCTTTTGTGGCTGATCCACGTATTTTGATTGTTTTTCTTTTTGTTTTGTTTCTTCTTTCTTCCTGCTGCATCGCGTGGTACTGAAAGGATCTTGGGAGGTGGTGTCCTGGCCAGACATCCATCCAACAAGTGGTATCAGAGCAAGGCGGTACAAGGACGCAGATTGCAGTGGTGGTGAGCAAGACTGAAGATGGAGAAAACAGGAACAATCAAGATGGAGATCAACAAGTTCGATGGTAAGAGCAATTTCTCCTTGTGGCAGGCAAGGGTGAAGGACGTGCTCATCCAAGAGGGGTTGATCGATGCTCTCTTGTGCGATGAGAAGCCGACCACCATGGAGGTGCGGGATTGGAAACGGCTACGATGCAGGCGGTGAGTACCATCCGCATGTACCGACGGATGAGATGGTGATCCATGTGCTGAGCGAGACTTCCCCGATGGTGCTGTGGTCGAAGCTCGAGGAGTTGTACATGGCGAAGTCTCTCACCAACACTCTTTTCCTCTGGAGGCAGTTTTACCAACTGCGGATGACTGAGGGACAGAACGTGCAGGAGCATTTGAGCCACTTCCAGAAGATCCTCACCGACCTTCTCAGCGTTGGCGAGAACGTTGAGGAGAAGATCAGGGCGCTGGTTTTGCTGGCGTCGCTTCCCTCTTCGTACGAGTCCTTGGTGACTGCTCTTCTAGTGGGGAAGAGCACTATCAAGATGGACGAGGTCACCGCGGCGATACTCCAGAACGAGGTTCTCAGGAGGGAGAACCCAGCTTCGAGCTCAGGTGTTGATAGCTCAGCTTTGGTGGCTTCTGGAGGTGCAGGAGGCGGTAGACGGAGCGACAGGAGATCGCATCGAGGACGGTCCAAGTCCAGGAGGGACTTGAGCAAAATCAGGTGTTACCGGTGTGAGGAGTTGGGGCATCTAGCTAGAGATTGCCCTCAACTGAAAAATCGAACGGTGGCTGCTGTAGCGACGGCCGGCAGTGATTTAGATGGAGATGTCCTGGAGATATTTGACGAGGTATCTACTTCTTCCCAGCAGTGGATATTAGATTCTGCATGCCCTTATCATGTGCAGAGAGGAGCAGTTTGACTCCCTGGAGAACAGTGAGAGCACTGTATATCTGCCGGATGGATCGAGCTGTGCGATCAGAGGCATTGGGACGGTCAGCTGGAGGACACATGACGGTGCAGTGAGGAGATTGGGGGAGGTCCGATACATACCCGATTTCAGACGGAATCTTATCTTACTTAGCAGACTGGATTCGAGAGGCTACAGGACGGTAGCTGGTGGAGGAATCCTGAGGGTGCTACGCGGCGATAGGATTGTGCTGGAGGAGAAGAAGGGGCGCAGAGGACATTATTACCTGGTAGGGAGCCCAGTGCGAGGTGGAGCTTCGGGAGCCAGGTGGAGCCCAGAGCGAGGTAGAGCTCCAGGAGGCAGATCGGGCATGAGACAGGAGACTCGGGAGGACGAAAGGCGATGTCGCAAGGTGAGATTCCTATTGCCGCAAGATGATGCCCCGAGCAGGTCTCAGGTCAGGAGGAGCACAGCATACGACGGAGATGGGATCGAGCAGCCTGGCTCGACTCCCATGTTTGCCCATCCATGATCAGCAGGCGATTGTCCTAGGGCATAGGGGCGAGGAGATCCAGAAGCTCTCGGAGTTTGGAAGAGGCCGAATATCGAGTCGAGGTGGAGATTGTTAGGATTTGATGTCTCGAGATTCAGCCCACAGCGAGGTTCGCGGCGAAAAATGGAGTCCAACGAGACCAAGATCACCTGAATCGGAGCTCGGATGGAGGAGATACGAGCTTTTGAAGTCAGCACGAGAATCGAGACGGTGGAGGACCGGCGGCGACCGGCGGCGGACGGCAGCGGCGCGGCCGCAGGCGGCGGCGCGCGGGACGTGTGACCCAGGCCCGTGCGGGACGCGCGACCCAGGCGGGCGCGCGGTTCAGGCGCGGGCAGGCGCGGCCCAGGCCTGCGCGCGCGGGCCGGCCCAGGCCAGCAGCCTGCTGGCCCCTTGCCCCGGTCCACCGTGGACCGGGCGGTCCACGGTGGGGCCTGTGGACGGCGTGGGCATTTTCCACGCGTTTCTCGCGGTCCACGACACTATTTCGTGGATCGGAATGCGATCCAACGGCCCAGATGGCTCCCGATCTTGATCCGACGGTCTGGGACGCTGATTTGGCTTGTTTAGGACTCTTAAACCTAATTTAATTAGGTTTTAAGCTCTGTTTGACCCTGTAAAAGGGCCTGAGACGAACAGAGAAGGCAGGTGGTTCGGTTTTTCGTACCTTACGGAGCCGTACGAATCCGAGAAGAGAGAGAGAGGTGAGAGCGCTGTGAGAGAGGAGCAGAAGGCTCCTGGACAGCGGTCGTCAGGCTCTTCAGGGATTCAGGGGGGTCTCCAAGAGAGAGAGAGCTTTTGTGAGGGAAATTTCATGTGAGAGAAAATTGGGTGTACAAGAGTTGAGGGTGAGGTCTCCTCTTGTAAAATTTCTTTTTCATAGTGAAGTTTGCATGCCCCATGGAGGCGAGCCCTTTTATGGCTGATCCACGTATTTTGATTGTTTTTCTTTTTGTTTTGTTTCTTCTTTCTTCCTGCTGCATCGCATGGTACTGAAAGGATTTTGGGAGGTGGTGTCCTGGCCAAACATCCACCCAACAGCAATGATCGCAGTTGTACAACTTTAGACAGCAATTTTTATTAACTAAAGCCAAT
This sequence comes from Elaeis guineensis, assembly GCF_000442705.2. Lineage (NCBI taxonomy): Eukaryota > Viridiplantae > Streptophyta > Magnoliopsida > Arecales > Arecaceae > Elaeis > Elaeis guineensis. Next base: position 12,013,437 of record NC_025996.2, on the reverse strand, counting down.
AGAGATAACAAAGAAAACACAGTATTTTTTTTTTTTTTTGCTTAGGTAATAGTTTTTTTAGATTTTGGTAGTGGTTTCTCTTTAATGTAACCAAATTTTTTGGAAGAATAGATCACAATAGTTATTTATTTTATGCAACGGTTTATTCCAAGTTTGGCAGTAGTTCTTAATATTTAGACAACGATTTTCAAGAGGATTTGGTGGTGGTTTTTTCATGTTAGACAATAGTTATTCATATTTAGGTAATAATTTTTAGAAAATTTTTTGCTATATTTTTTGGGTTCGAATAGCTTCGACAATCTTTGTTGCACTCAAAGGCTTGCGTCTTAATTATTTGCTAGATGCTAAAGTTTTTCACATCATTGAATTTTTTTAATTTTTAATTTTATAATAATTATTGTGAAAATTCAATTGAAAAAGCCAAGACTTTGATCTCACTTGTTAAGATAAACAGAAAAAATTATAAAATAGAATGGAAAAGGAGAAAAGGAAAAAGAATACATAATATTACGTGGTTTAATCTATTAATCTACATTTATGCACAGAGAAGCTTCACCCCAAAAGAAAATTGAAGATTACATACTATAAAAATTTCTCACAAATATTAGCCTCTAATTTTTTTTTTTATGAGAATAAGGTAGAACCTCCGTTATTTATTTATGAGTAGAAATTAGTTACATCAGGGACGTAACAGCAGATAGACAGATTCCTATCTATATGAGTACGAAAGAGCTTTTTGTTTACACTGGATGAATTGAAGGTGATTACCAGCGGTCAACCTGTCTAATATCCACGGTTAAAATCGGCCCCTTCCTCAATAATAATGCTTTCAAAACATTCAACTGCGCCTGCCTACGCGAGTAACTCTCGCTGAAGATGGAGCATTCATGTTCGTAGATATAAGAGCTTCTCGAACAGGGGCTAACTTCTCTAGTTCCTTCGTTGTTAGGTGAGATGTCCAAGAGAGGAAGAGTGACACAATTAGTTGAGCGACCGGCTGTGGACATTAAGCATGGAAGTCGAATAATCTTTTATTTCGTTCCTTTCATAGAGACCATTGACCAGTGACAAGAAGAGCATCTAGTCCAGGTCTTCGATCGAATGGCACATTGATGATTCTCCATGCGTCCCGTAAGGCGTCGAGCGAGCATGGAAGCTTCGGCAGTTGGAGGTCTGAAAGCACCTAATTCCAAACTGTTTTTGAAAAGATGCAGCCTAACATTAGATGATCAGTCGTTTCTGAGAAGTCTCCACAGAGGATACAGCGATCAGTCCCAATTATTCCTTTGCTAAGGAGGTTAGCTTTCGTTGGGATTTTGTTGTGAGCACACAGCCAAGCAAATAACTTGGCTTTCACTGGTATCAAGAGCTTCCAGATAAAGTTACTCAACATAGGCCTAACTCCTCCATCTTGCAGGAAGTGATAGATCTGTCTCGTGGAAAAAATGTTGGTACTAAACCATTTCCATTGCACAGTATCAGGTCGTTCCGATAGTGTAATCAGTTCCATGCTTTCCTGTAGACTCTGAAAATCTTTCTGGTGTCCTTGAGGAAGAGGAGTACTAAAAAACCTATTATCAAGCAGATTATGCCATGCTTTTGAATCAAAACTGATTGCTATGCATGTTTACTTTACACAAGGCATCATCAGACTTTAGTGATACGGATGGTTGCTGATATAAAGTAAGAAAGCAATGATAATTCCAGATAAAACATGTATGAGAAAATAGCACAGTGAGGACTGATATGGAGGGTTTTTTTAAATAGAACAGGTAAACCGAAACACTCAATGAAATCCTTAAGTTACAGAAAAGGAGGCTACCTGAAAGAAAACAAAAATGTTAGTACAGAAATCAATAGTAATCTTGTCGACCTCATTTCCTTATCCACGTATAACAGTTCTGTTAACTACACTATAATTAATACATTTAACCACGGTCCACAACTAGGTTTCAGCTGTATGCTTGATTCCAACTTTATACACAAAAAGGGTTAGTTCCTCTATCAATGCAAGCTTCTTCAAATCCTCTACATCATTCATTAACTTTTACAGAGAAATGTAAATTTATATTGCAATATATATTGTTTATTCCATGGGAAAGAACTTTATCTCCATCACCAAAATATTCAGCTAGAAGTGACATAAGAAGAGCCACTCTCAATCCAAATTAATTCAAAGGATATTATCTTGATTAGTCTAGCTGAGCTCCAGAATGCCAATACCTTCTGTCCATCACATTACTAAACAATCAAAAACTGTTGACCAAGGGGGTAAAGCAAATCGTTAGGTATTATGATTTGAGAACATATTGCCTTGAGAATTGGAACGCGGCCTGCACTGGTGGGATAATATAATGCAACTGTAGAACAATTTGGCAAGCTAGAAGTTTCGCACAAAGTTCGCGACTCACAATCTCCTTTTGTGATTAAACAACAAGATGAAGATGTAAACAAGTAACCAAAAAAGTTGTTGCTTGGGACATTGATGAAATGGAGTTTGAGGAGAGGATTGTATAAAGATTCTGTATGCTTTGCTGGGGTTTAATAATTTAATTCGTAAGTAATAATACTTCCTATACAATTGGAACAAAAACCAATTCCAGGTAAGTCAACTTCTAAGCATTTCAAACCAAAACTTTCAATTGTTAAAATAAGAGTATTAGCTGTCTCATAGTTTAACATCAAACCATAAATTCGAATACATTATTACTATAAGATCTGGACTTTGAATTGCTTAAATGACAACTCTCCAGTTCATGTCCAAAGAGTATTACACTATTACTGATATTGGCACAGGTACAACAAGGTATCATGGTTCAAAAACTACCATTTCATCCACAAACAGCACCGAAATACTTCATTAGTGAAAACTATGTTCAATCTATTAGATAATAAGAAAAGAAACATCATCACCTGCTGATTAAATTAACTCATGTAGTCATGTGCCTAAAAAATGCCCAAATAAGACAGCATTGTTAATGTTTCAGTACTTGTTACAGAACGGTCCGCCGTGACAAATGGTCTAGAGATTGCCTTAGAAATTGTATATTTTATGACTACACCATGCATGGGTAAAAAGCCACCAAAATATTATAGTGTAGTCCTTAGGTATCACTATTGTTGTAGAAAATGATCAACACTGTGGGCTTAAGTCTTGGGGGCCAATCATGTATTTAATTTGTCTGATTGCAGCAACAAATCAAATGTTAGTCGGCAAGTACAGTTTAATCAATTTATTTACAAGGATGAGGATGCTGAGTAGTTTGATACACATGACTAATCAAGACTGGAAAATTAGATGGATATCCACGATATCACAAACTGATTTACTTGACACGTGATGCATAGACTGGTCCAAGGACACGTGATGCATAGACCCCGGCAAATGGACAAATCATGGATTTGAATGGGATATTATCCATACTTCAACTCCAAATGACAAAACACAATTGATTTTGTTTTATGGAGTTGGTGTAACATCCCGGCCCAGGACCAAGCCCAAAACCCAAACAAAAAAAAAAAAAAAAAAAAAACAGAGCGGAAGGAGACTCCCGAAGGGAGTCTTCTTCTCCAGTGAATCCCGGATGGAAGGGGAGTCCTAGGATCACCCGAGCCCTAGGGACCCCTATAAATAAGCCTCTCCCTCTCTCAAGACCCTCCACCGGTGATCTTCGAGCCCGATTTCTCTCCTTTTCTCCGTAGAGGCTGCGGCAACCTCTTCTCGTGTTCGTCGGAAATTGAAGGTCGAAGAGGTCACCGGAGTTCAGGTAAGGGTTCAATCTTTCTTCCTCTCCCTCTTCCCTTTCTTCCCATGTTTTTAAACTCCTCGCCGGCCGTCAGGATCGTCGGAAAATCCATGAACAAGGTAATCCCTGTTTTGCTCTGTTTTGGTCGGGTCCTCTCTTCTTTTTTTCGGCCACCGGTGCCGCCGGTTGCGGCGTCCCATCCCCGAGACCGAACCCCCATCTCCCTCTCTTCCTTCTCTGAAAATCTCGATCGCCGGCGATCGGCCAATGGCCGGAAATCATGAAGAAAGGGGACGGATCCCCTATTTTTCGAAAAAAAAAGGGAGAATGCTCGCCGGCCAAACCTAGTCGCCGGCCAGCTTGCATGGTCGGCCGCCGTTGCTGGACCTCCGATCAAGCCGTCGGAGCCCGAGCCACCGAGGGGGGGACCTCACGGTCTTCCCCTGTTTCAGCCAAGGGAGGCCGCGGGAAGAAAAGAAGAAAAGAAGAAGGAAGAAGAAGAAGAAAAGAAAAGAAAAGAAAAAAGAAAAAGAAAAAGAAAAAGAAAAAGAAAAAGGAAAAAGAAAAGAAAAAAAAAAGGAAAAAGAGAAAGAGAAAAATAAAAATAAAAATAAAAATAAAAATAAAATAAAAAGAAGAAGAAGAGAGAAAAATCTTTCCTCTCTCCTTTCTCTACTTTCTCTCTCTAGTTTCTCTCTCTAGATCTTTCTCTCTTTTTGTGAATTTTATCTCTCTAGAATCTTTCTACTCTCTCTGATTGCATCACAAATCCTAGGATATATTTGAATTAAAAATATGATGAATTGAGATTGCTCCGAAATTCATGCAGTAGATCTGATCTCAGTCCGATCCTATTCGAAATTTGTAACATTTGATTCATATTAAGTCACCCTGATAGGACCTCTGATGGTCTCGACCATGATTGCCTCATCGGAAGGATACAAAAAAATTTCTCTCTCCACTTTCTCTCTCTACTTTCTCTCTCTAGAATTTTCTCTCTCTTCATGAATTTTCTCTCTCTAAAAGTCTTATGGATCAGTGAAAAATCCAGATACTTAGATAAATCCTAATTTTGATTAATCCTAAGATAAGTCCTCGATCTGTGTTATTAGGATCGCTTATCGATAATTTTCTCTATATATGATTTTTATATTTGATCAGGGTCATGAAGAGATATGATTGTCTGCATAAGATATCGAGTAGAATATTTTGTTAAAGAAATTCATAAATCAAAGAAGAACATTGATTTCTGTGTTTGGATCAGTCATCGGTAAAGGTAAGAATCCCTGTACATGATCATCATTATATATATTATTTTATCGTTGGTTTTATCTCATTGGTTTTGCATTGTTGGATTTGAGATCGATGAATTTGTTATATTTGAGATATTATTATTTATTTATGTGATATTGAGCATGAGTATGCTATATCAATACAAATGTATCAGCGATTGATGGCATGATTATGTGTATGACATATTTATTTCACTGTAAAAGATGAATTGATTAATGAAGTTAAATATCATAATTTCATGAATATGAAAAGAAAAAGAATTATGGTTTGGACTGGCCTTGTCATGTGGAATAGCTTGTCAGGAGCTTATGTCTGGGACAGCCCCCACAGGCTTATGTGTGGAAGAATATGATCCGAGAAAGATCATGAAGAATCTGATCCGAGAAAGATCATGAATGATTTGATCCGAGAAAGATCATGGCCACTTTGATCCGAGAAAGATCATGAATATTTCGATCCGAGGAAGATCACAGAAATCGATCCGAATAAAAGATCGTCGCATGATCCTGGTAGTCCAAAGCCAAAGCTAAAGCTAAAGCGAAAAAGAAAAGGATTACAGATGATGTGATAATAGAAGAAAATGAAAAGATAAGACATGAAACAATCGTTGAATAAAATTGTTTCACTTATTTAACATATGATGATGCATCTCTTTTGATAAACAGATAATCTATAAATGTTTGCAGTATTCTGGACAGTGAACATCGACTTTTACGTGTTATTGCCTATCATTATTTTCAGATTATATTATTATATTGATGTGATATGGGAATTCTTACTGGGCTGTAAAGCTCACACCCTTTCATTTTCTTTTTCTTCTCAGAGTTACAAGATGTCCATGGTTGGCTATGGTATGGATTTGTGAGTGAGCGGATGTATAGATAGAGTACCGTTGATACCTGATCAGAAGATTGAAGGAATGTTAATTGTAATTATGCAAGATTTTATGAATTATTATTGAAATTAATTATTATGGATGTTAAGGTTGTAGTGATTTAATTTGGCTTTGCATATTCTTTAGGGCTTGCTCTAAGGAGTGTGCGGCCATCACGTACCCGATCCGGGTGTTGGGTTCGGGGCGTGACAGTTGGAGGGTCAATGGTGAGCATTACGTGAAATTTGAGTTTCGGTGGCATAAAAAATACATTCTGATGTAATATTTTGTTCGGAGGAACGTATTATCCTAAAACAAATTCATCATGCAGCACGTAGGTGCGGTAAAGTAGTAGCTCCTTACATGAAGAATTTCATCAAACAAATGCTTAAAGAGAAGTTGTCCTCTTCAAACCCACCATCGAATATCACAAATGAGAACACCACGTGAGCAACCTGTGCTTATCTCCATGCATATATTTCCTTTTTGGTGCTCATCAAACCCACTCTTGCTCTACTTTCTCTCGTCCACTTATGACTCAAACCTATTGAACTGTAGGCAACTTCAGGCATGAGTGAAGGAACCTAACCTAGCATAAGGAGAAAAAAAGAAGGAAAGAAACAAAACTAGAGCTTCGCAACAAAACAGCTAAAACTAATTTTTTTTTTTTTTGGGTGGGGAGGCCGGGGGGAGGTTGGGGGGTGATGGAAACGTTTGGGTCTGGCATCTTTTGAGTTGTGCCATCCGCTTGTGGGTCCACTACTTGACGACATACTTGTTTGGTAGATCTTTAAGATAACTCAAATACAGGGAAGGACATAAGAGAGCTAGAATAGGCTCACGATTTGGCTCCATGAAGTTTTGGTTTGGGTGGACATAATGCTACTAATCATGGTTTTGAAAACCGACCTGAACTGTTCGATACACCTCATACCGAACCGGACCGACGGAAAATTGGGATGGTTCCAATATCCAAAATGATTCAGAGGAAGGCGATCACCGTCAAGGCTGCCAATAGGCATTTGTTTGTTGAGAAAGCCATGGAGCTAAAGGTGGTGTGAATGGTGGAATGGAATAGGGGAGGGAATCAACTTGGTTCTATATATTGAATGGGTTTTGCTATAACCAGTGCCCTAAGGGCATTGGTTAAGGAATATTTATTGTTTCTTGAAAACCAATAAAACCTCTATTCGAGGCATCATAGATGAGAATTATATCCCTCACATGAGTCAACATCCCATTCCTCATTAATGTAATTTTTATTTTTTTTAAAAGACAAAAATATCCATTACAGGTTATTAGCAAAATTTTTATTAAAAAAAATTATTTTTTATGAGTTTTTTCCTCCACTCTTAGAGCAAGCAAGTTGTAAAAGTCATTAAAGATGAAAAAAATTTAATATATAAAAAATGAGACGTGACGCAAGCATGGGGGAGTGTGCACTCTCTGTTTAGGGACAAAGCTATAAGGCAGGCTAGCACTGTGCATGGGCACTAAATGGTCATCATTTAAATACGCAGTTCTTTTGCTTCTCCTATTCCAAAATTCCGTCATCTTTTTATTATTTTCTGAAACTCCATCATCTCTCCCTTTTCCTAGTCACCAATACCTACATCACCACCACATCTGACTTTATCTAACTTTCTATCATTTTCGAAATTCTTACTTTTTTTTTTTTTGAAAAACAGATTTGATGGTCCTTATGAAGAAGAAGAATGTGCATTAATCTATCTGTAATAGGTATTTTTATCTTTAAAAAAATAAAGTTAATATTAATGAGAAATGAGATGTTGACTCATATGATGGATATAATCCTCATTTCTGATTTCTTAAATAAAGATTTTATTGATTTTTAAAAAATAATAAATGTTCTTGAACCAATGCCCTTAGGGCACTGGTTAGCAAAATCCGTATTGAATTCGTAGGAGAGAGTGTTGGTTTGTATAGAAGAAATGGAGAGGGTTGCATTGGACGTAGAGGTCGCGGATATGGACTTCTATGTGCCGTGCATGACTTTTGCATTGATTTGGATGAGGAGAATGACAGCTTTAAATTAATATCACCATATTGATTTGAACAAAAAAAAAAACCCTAATTAGTAAGCTGGTGATTTCAAAGAGGCTAATTATTATAGAACAACAAGCACAAGATTTTTGCTTCATTGGAGAAGGCTTCCCTATTGACTATTGGGTCTCTTATTTGCAATCGGAAGTGTTCGATAATTAAACCAAACTCACTAATGATCTCCGTTGAGTTAGCTTGAAATGATATTCTACCTGATGTTCTGGTCTACATCATCTCAATCAATATAAGCAGTATATTTTAACTTAATACCTGATACAATGTAAAAATATTGGTCAAGATTTTTTAGTAAGTTATCTATTGCTTTAAATATCTTGGGCCTTTTATTTCTATATTTTAAAATTCTGATTTTTCCTCCCTTTCTCTTTCTCCTCAAAAGAAGAAGAAGAAGAAGAAGAAGAAGAAAAATCTTTCCTCCAAACGGGGGTGGCAGATAGGGACTCGTACGTGCCGTGGGGTTTTTATTGATATGGACGAGAGGGAATGGGGAGGAGAATGATAGGACCAACGCAACGAGCGAAGGCTGATGCAGGTCACGTGCAGAAGGTTATTTGTCCTAATGATGCACTAGAAAAGTAAATTCTTATTTTTTCGATTATGGGACCAATTATGGGACCTTTGTTTTCGATTGGAAGAAATTTAACTGAATTAAATTCTTGTTTTACCATCACTGGCAAGTTGTTGACAAGTTTCAATCCTTCCCTTTACAATTGTTGCACAACCAAATCGGCTACGCCTTACGTAGATTTATGATTAATAAATAAACTAACATACTTGAGGGTTTTTTTTGTTTCGCATGGAACGTCCTGTATATTGTAATTTTGTTAAAACATCATGACCGATGCTTCCGGATGTTATAACCCATTATCAAGCTGACAAAAATTAAGATGACGGATATCAAATTTGCTTGATCTTTTACCTTTATTTAGTTGATAAAGTTTATCTTAATATTAAGTTGTTGGAGTTTATATTCATCAAATCGATGAAGTGTATCTTTTAGGTATTTATCTTTTGTTTGATCGTATCACTTGCAAAGCAAATGCTATGCTTGGGAAGTTTAGAGTTCACTTCTAGCGCTTGCTTTGAGCTATTGTAATAAGAGTGGCCATAGGCAATGATCAAAAAGCATCGCCTGAAGTTAAAAACTGTTGTTGTATATATAAAGATTTTGACTGTGGTGCTCCAGTCGCCGGTTGTTTCCTAAAATCAAAAGCAACAATTTTTCAAATTTAAGACAATGGCTAAACAATCATTCCTAACAGAACCTTAGGCAGCTATTTTAGCTAACTAAATGCAACAACTGTAATTAAAAAAAAAAAAAGGGCAGTAGTTTTTTTTTTTTTCCTGCTAAGATAATTTTTTTTTAAAGATTTTGACTGTGATGCACCAAACAAAAAAAAAAAAAAAAAGATTTTGACTGTGAGTTTTCTCTTTTAAGTAATGGTTGTTTGGAAGCATTGGCAATAGTTATTTATTTTGTACAAAGCTTATTACAAGTTTTGGCATTAGTTATCAATATTTAGACAACAGTCTTTGAGAGGATTTGGCAATGATTTTTTTCATTTTAAATTATAGTTATTCATGTTTAGACAATAATTTTTTAAAGATTTCTACAGTATCTCTTGCCTTCTAATGACTTTCACAACCCTTGTTGAACAAAAGTTCTCGTATCTTAATATGCCAAATACTGAAATCATTCATACCACTGAACTTCTTGATTTCAAATTTTGCAAGCATTACCATGAAAATCCAATAGAAAAAGTTAAGGCTTTTATACCACTTGTTGAGGTAGATAGAGAAAATAACGAAACAAGAAGATAAGAGAGAAAAGAAAAAAGCATCTTTGCAGTTGGCCTATTAACCTACGTACATTAATGGGATGGATAGAGATGCTGCAAAAACTTCATCATAAAAAAAAAAAAATGAAGGTTATGGAGTACAAAATTTTCTAACTCCTAATAAATTCATTTTTTAGAACACCCAATTGCTCTCTTCTTTTAGGTTACAAAAGAGATGTATAGTTGAGCAAGTCGATTTACACTCAAACTAGCTAGTGTTCTTATAGTAACCAGGTTAATACAACTCGATCTCAAAAACTTATAAACTCAAAATGTACTTAACAATCGGCATAGCCCTTTTTTGTGCTTGTGATTCATTGGCATAGTTGATTTTGATATTTAGATAAAATATTGTTCTATTAAAAAAACTTGCACATTCCTCGCATTTTTTTTATAAGCATGTGGTTGCTCTTGGCCAAAGCGAGGGCCTAGGCTCGTGTGTTGGTCCCATTAAGCTCGAATTACTGAGTCCGTCATGGATTTCCAATTTCTATTTTCCTATATGTATCTTCTTGCTATCGGCAAAAGTGAGATTTCTTTTCATCGAAACAAACTAAAATTTGTAAGGCCTCCGTATAACGCGCGCAGGAAGAAACTCTTGAGAAGTCCACAATGATAAGAACAAGGACTAGGGATCCTTTGATCCAAAGCCGCCGCGAGCAAGCTAAGCTATATATATAAGCTGCGATTTATGCTGATATGAATAGGACGATCAGATTGAAGACTGTTGGCCAACTAATTATTTGCTATATTGATCGACAACTATTCAGACTTCCAATAGGTCCAAAGGCACGCTTTATCTTGCCGTAATTATAAACAGTATAGCCGTCGGCAAGATTGAAGCGATACACGTATATAGACAAGCATAAGAAGCACATATATATCCATCATTATAAGGTGTAACATGCATCTACTCTCTTCAAGCAGTCGGGTAAGAAGCGTCCATGGCAATGCCGCAGAGCCCTTCCTTGGCATCAACGTTCCTTTTCATCCTGATGTATCCTTTCTCGCCCCAAGATGAACCCCACGAGTTCTTCACCAGCCAATACTCGGTACCATCACTCGTCGTGCCGTAACCGACAGCAGTGACGCCATGATCCAACTCAGTCCCACAGTCCCCAGTGAACACACCACCCGAGTAGAACTGGAAAACAGAGCCCCTGGCATCGATGGCGACCGACACCGGCTGGTTCGCCACAGCCTTGAGGAGCGCCGCCTCACTGTTGGCCGGCACGTCCTCGTAACCACTGATGGTGGCTGCATGGGAGCGGGATTTCTCGGTGTTGCATGTGCCATCAGTGGCCATGTAGGGGTAGTTTGCTTCGGTGGTAAGGCCTCCATTCTTGATGATGAATTTGAAAGCATGGTCCATGATACCCCCATTGCATCCTTGATCCTGGCCTTTGGTGTCGCAGTCGACGAGCTCTTGCTCCGATAGAGAGATGAGCTCCCCGGTTCTGAGTTTGGTGATTCCCTCCATTGCGGCAACAGCAGAGAAGGCCCAGCAGCACCCTGCCCAGTAGTGCATTAATTGGATGTTAGATTGTTTGTGAAACAAATGGAAGACTAGTATAAGCAAGCTGAGATTTTGTAGCATGATGGATGCTGAACAATTGAAATGAGGTTGTTGTAACTTACCGCATTTGCCTTGGTCCTTGATGGGAGTGACTGCACCCTTTGCCCTCCAGTCCATGCTGGCGGGCACTGCAGTGGCGTTCTCATACTTGAAGCTCTTCGTCGCCATCGTGGAGCTCGCGTGGGATGGTTTAAATCCGGTGTACGTGGCGGTGAACTCTTCATTGGTGAGGTCCGCAAACTGATTGATACCGAGCTTGTACTTGTGGTTCCCAGCAGCGTTGAATGATTCGATCAATTGGACGTTAGCTTGGAAAATTTTGGAGCGCTGCTCCTTCTCGGCTGCGTCTTTGTACACGCGCCCATACTCAGCCATCCATTGCTCGTGCTTCTCCATCATCGACATGTCGGTAAGCGCCGCGTGAGAAGCCCAGAAGGCGATCACCGTCAAGGCTGCCAATAGGCATTTGTTTGTTGAGAGAGCCATGGAGCTAAAGGTGGTGTGAATGGTGGAATGGAGTAGGCGAGGGAATCAACTCGGTTCTATATATTGAATGGGTTTTGCTATAACCAGTGCCCTAAGGGCATTGGTTAAGGAATATTTATTGTTTCTTGAAAACCAATAAAACCTCTATTCGAGGCATCATAGATGAGAATTATACTCCTCACATGAGTCAACATCCCATTTCTCATTAGCGTTACCTTTATTTTTTTTAAAAGATAAAAATATCCATTACAGATTATTAGCAAAATTTTTATTAAAAAAAATTATTTTTTATGAGTTTTTTCCTCCACCCTTAGAGCAAGCAAGTTATAAAGGTCATTAAAAAAAAATTTTAATATATAAAAAATGAGACTTGACGCAAAACAGTCATCATTTAAATATGCAGTTCCTTTATTTCTCCTATTCCAAAATTCCGTCATCTTTCTATCATTTTCTGAAACTCCATCACCTCTCCCTTCTCCTAGTCACCAATACTTACATCGCCACTACATCTAACTTTATCTAACTTCCAGTCATTTCCAAAATTTTTATATTTTTTTTTTGAAAAATAAATTTGGTGGTACTTATAAGAAGAAGAATGTGCATTAATCTATCTGTAATAAGTATTTTTATTTTTTAAAAAAATAAAGTTAATATTAATTAGAAATGAGATGTTGACTCATGTGATGTCTTGAGTAAAGATTTTGTTGATTTTTAAAAAATAATAAATGTTCTTTAACCAATGCCCTTAGGGCACTGGTTAGCAAAATCCGTATTGAATTCGTAGGAGAGAGTATTAATTGATTTGTATAGAAGAAATGGAGAGGGTTGCACTGGACGTAGAGGTCGCGGATATGGACTTCTATGTGCCGTGCATGACTTTTGCGTTGATTTGGATGAGGAGAATGACAGCTTTAAATTAATATCACCATATTGATTTGAACAAAAAAAAAAAAAAATCTTAATTAGTAAGCTGGTGATTTCAAGGAGGCTAATTATTATAGAACAACGAGCGCAAGATTTTTGCTTCATTGGAGAAGGCTTCCCTATTGACTATTGGATCTCTTATTTGCAATCGGAAGTGTTTGATAATTAAACCAAACTCACTAATGATCTCCGTTGAGTTAACTTGAAATGATATTCTACTTGATGTTCTGGTCTACATCATCTCAATCAATATGTGCAGTATATTTTAACATAATTCCTGATACAATGTAAAAATATTGGTTAAGATTTTTTAGTAAGTTATCTATTGCTTTAAATATCTTGGGCCTTTTATTTCTATATTTTAAAATTCTGATTTTTCCTCCCTTTTTCTTTCTCCTCAAAAAAAAAAAAAAAGAAAAAAAAGAAAAATCTTTCCTCCAAACGGGGGTGGCAGAGAGGGACTTGTACGTGCCGCGGGGTTTTTATTGATATGGACGAGAGAGAATGGGGAGGAGAATGATGGGACCAACGCAACGAGCGAAGGCTGATGCAGGTTAGGTGCAGAAGGTTATTTGTCTTAATGATGCACTAGAAAAGTAAATTCTTATTTTTTCGATTATGGGACCTTTGTTTTCGATTGGAAGAAATTTAACTGTAATTAAATTCTTGTTTTACCATCACACGCAAGTTGTTGACAAGTTTCAATCCTTCCCTTTGCATTTGTTGCGCAACCAAATCGGCTACGGCTTATGTAGATTTATGATTAATAATAAACTAACATACTTGAGGGTCTTTTTTTTGTTTTGCATGGAACGTCCTGTGTATTGTAATTTTGTTAAAACATCAAGACCGTTGCTTCCAGATGTTATAGCCCATTATCAGGCTGACCAAAATTTAGGTGACGGATATCAAATTTGCTTGATCTTTTACCTTTATCTAGTTGATAAAGTTTATCTTACTATTAAGTTGTTGGAGTTTATATTCATCTAATCGATGAAGTTTATCTTTTAGGTATTTATCGTTTGTTTGATCGTATCACTTGCAAAGGAAATGTTGTGCTTGGGAAGCTTAGAGTTCACTTCTAGTACTTGCTTTGAGCAATTGCAATAAGAGTGGCCATAGGCAATGATCAAAAAGCATTGTCTGAATTTAAAAACTGTTAGTTGCCGGTTGTTGCCTAAAATCAAAAGCAATAATTTTTTAAATTTAAGATAATTTATGGCACCGACGGTCACCGCCGACCGCCGACCTCGACCTCTCCGAGCTCGAGAGGATCGTCCCACATTGCCGGCCACCACCATGCAGGATATGGCCGTGATTCACCGGTCAAAGGCAAGGGGACCTCTAGGTCCCTTGTTTCAGCCAAAGAAGGCCACAGGAAAAAGAAAAAGAAAATAGAAAAGAAAAAAAAATAAAAAAAAATAAAAAAAATAAAAAAAAAATTTTTCTCTCTTTTCTCTCTCCTCTCTTTACCTTCTCTCTCTTATTTCTCTCTCTAATTTCTCTCTCTAGACTTTTTATCTCTTTTTATGGATTTTATCTCTCTAAGGTCATTCTCTCTCTGATTGCATCACAGACCCTAAGATAAATTTGAGATGAAAATATGATGACCTGAGATTGCTCTGAAATTCACGCAGTAGATTGGATCTCGATCCGATCCTTATTCGAAATTGATAACATCGATCATGGTTAATCCATATTAAGTCACCCTGATATAACCTTTGATGATCTCAATCATGATTGCCACTTTTGAAGGATACGAAGATTTCCTCTTCACTTTCTCTCTCTACTTTCTCTCTCATAATTGACTTTCTCTCTCTAAGAAGATCTATGAATCTTGTATCGAGTCATGTCTTTATCTTTTAGGAGCTCATATTGACTCTAACAAAATGATCCGAAGTTGCTTTGATATCTGTGCTGTATGTCAGCCTCATTTGATCATATCAAGTATCTTTCAAATTCATGATTAATGAACTCTATTGATTGATCTTGATCTAATCTGTGCTTTATAATTTCATGATCAAGTCATTTAAATCTGACCCTCAGATCAGAGGCTCTGAATTATTCTGGTGTCTGGATGGTCTGACACATCTGGTCAACAATTCTCTTTCCTTATAATTTAATCTTATTATATTTATGCAATAGAAATTGATGATGATTTGATATTTTAAATAGGATTAACTGATTCTTCCAACGAAGTCTGAAGATCTAAGATGAATGAGGTAAGTAGATCTTACGCTCCTTATTTATTTTTAAATCTCTATGATTTTCATGCATATGATCTCTTATCGATGAAGTCATATTTTTCGTAAAATAGGGATCGGCATATGTGATATGAAAAAGCATATTTTATTATGAGCATTGATTGCATGAATGTATTTTATAAAAAGTTGCCTGATTGTGAAGCATGAGATTTTATTATTTTCTATTTATGTATATGTATGTTTTAAGAAAAAGATATAATGATTTCAAAAAGACTCTCAGATGGCTATGAATGAATTTCTTCGGGAAGATCGACATCCGGAGCTAGCATCCACATGAAATATGATCCTGCCAGCAGGTATAAAGTTGGCACATGAATTAAGAACTTTGTCAATTAAGAAATATGGCCCTGTCACTAGTATAATAGTGACCTTAGCACGAATATCTGAGAGCAATATTTTGAAACATGACACGAATACATGACAAGAATGATTTATGATTCATGATTGTGAAATATATATGATTTTATACATACATGATTAGTTTATGACTTGTTTTATTATATGCTCTATGAAATACTTTATTTTGTATTATCTATTATTTTTTAAATATTACATTATCATAAAAAACTTATGCTAGATCCGATAAGGAAGCGCAAGTTCTACTTACTAGGTTAGTGTAGCTCATATTCTTTTTATTTTTTTTTCTATTACAAAAAAAAAGGTCAGGATCGGTGAAAAAAATTCGGACTTGAAGATCTGCGTAGCAAGCTTGAAAATTTGGTAGCGAAAATTTAGTTTATTTTATGATCACGGATTTATAGTTATTTATGAATATTGAGATTCGGGTTAGTACTTGCTTTTGGATTTAGATGCTCTGAACCAATATTGGTTCAATTATTTGATGAATAATAAAATTGAATTATTTTATTTGATAGATTTTAGATGATTATGATGAATTGGCTTCATGTTATCGTGGCTCCATCCCTCGGTAGCATGACCGTGTTATATTCCGAATTTGGGACGTGACAAAAGCAATAGTGGAATTAGAGAACTTTGTAGTATATCTGCCAAAATGGACTCATTATATCATCTTAAATTAAGCTTATGAAGACAATTATCTTAAATTAAGTTTATGAAGAGCATAAAATAGAGGTGCATATAGTGCGATATCCATGACATCTAGGCTTGTATAATCCTGACACTTGGAGCTTTTGACGTTATATCCTCCATATTAAGATTTGACATCTCAAGATTCGGTCCATATTGAACCCACAACAAGGTCTGCGATGATGAATGGAGTCCAACGAGTCCAAGATCACCTCAAATGGAGTCCGGATAAAGGAGATACGCTCGATTGAAATTGGCACAACATTCGAAGTGACAGAGGACCGATGGCGGCTAGCGGTGGGCTGGCGGTGGCGCAACCGCACACGGCCCAGTCACAAAGCACATCCCAGGCCCGGGTGCTTGTGCGGGGGCACGGCCCAAGCCAAGGTGCGTGCATGGGCGCGGCCTAGGCCCACACGCACGCATGCGGGGATCAGGCTCGCGATATCCCGGTCCATGGTGGATCTGGCGGTCCATGGCCGGGTGTATGGACCGCATGGGTATTTCTAATAGATTTCTTACAGTCCACCATGGACCGACAGTCGTTTCACTCATGTTTCTTACGGTCGACGGCTTATTTCGTGGACCATGTCACGATCTGACGGTCTCTGGCGCTGCCGGTCAATATCCAAAGGTTCAGAGAGGGTTTTCGATGTTGTGAGGAGTCCCTAATCCTATTCTTCCATGATTTTAAGTCTTTAAATGTCTCTGATCCATAAACAGAGACCTATGGTGGCGTGAGGCTATGTTCAGGAGAAAAACCCAATGAACAGAAGCGCCGTGCCGACAGGAGCAGGAGCAGAGGCTCCAGGGAGACTGTTGGAAAGCGGATAGCAGTTGCTTCAGGGGTTCAGATGGATCTTCCTAGATTGAGAGCTTTTGTGAAGGAGAGCTTCCTGTGAGAGAGTGATTGGGTGTACAAAGGTTGAAGGTATGATCTCCTCTTGTAATTTTTCTTATAGTGAAGTTTGCATGTCTCGTAGAGGAGAGCCCTTTTTTGGCTGATCCATATATCTGATTGTTTCTATTTTATTTCTTCTTTCTTCCTGCTGTGATGCGTGGTATCGAAAAGGTCTTGAGAGGTGGTGTCCTGGCTTGACATTCATCAACAAGTGGCATTAGAGCAAGACGGTATCAGGATGCAGATTGCAGCGGTGGTGAGCAAGATTGAAGATGGAGAAGACAGGATCAACTAAGATGGAGATCAACAAGTTTGATGGAAAGAGCAATTTCTCCTTATGGCAGGCAAGGGTGAAGGATGTGCTCATCCAGCAAGGATTGATCGATGCTCTCTTGTGCAAGGAGAAGTCGACCACGATAGAGGTGCAGGACTGGAGACAGCTACAGATGCAGACAGTGAGTACCATCCGCATGTACCAAGCGGATGAGGTCGTGATCCATGTGCTTAGTGAGACTTTTCTAACAGTGCTGTAGTTGAAGCTCGAGGAGTTATATATGACGAAATCTCTCACCAATACTCTTTTCCTCTGGAGACAGTTCTACTAGCTTCGGATGACTGAGGGGCAGAGTATGCAAGTGCATCTCAGCCACTTCCAAAAGATCCTCACCAACCTTCTCAGCATTGGCGAGAAAGTTGAGGAGAAGACCAGGGTGTTGGTCTTGCTAGCATCGCTTCCTCATTCGTATGAGTCTTTGGTGACTACTCTTCTAGTGGAGAAGAGCACCATCAAGGTGGATGAGATCACCGCGGTGATTCTCTAGAACGAGGTTCTTAGAAGGGAGAATCCAGTTTCGAGCTCAAATGGCGGCAGCTCAGCTTTGGTGATTTCTGGAGGAGCAAAAGACAGTAGATGTAGCGACAGGAGATCACGACAAGGACGGTCCAAATTCAGGACGAGGGACTTGAGCAAGATCAGGTGTTACCAGTGTGATGAGTTGGGGTATCTAGTCAGAGATTGCTCTCAACTTAGAGATTAGACGAGGGCTACTGCACCGACGGCCAGTAGCGATTTAGAGGGTGATGTCCTGGAGATATCTGATAAGGTATCTACTTCTTTCCAGCAGTGGATTTTAGATTCTGCATGCACCTATCATGTATGTTGCAGAGAGGAGCAGTTTGACTCCCTGGAGAGTAGTGAGGGCACTGTTTATCTGTCGAATGGATCGAGTTGTATGATCAGAGGCATCGGGATGGTCAACTGGAGGATATATGATGGTGTAGTGAGGAGATTGAGGGAGGTCTGATACATATCCAATTTCAGATATAATCTTATCTCATTGAGCAGACTGGATTCGAGAGGTTATAGAATGGTAGCTGGTGGAGGAATCCTGAAGGTGCTATACGACGATAGGATTGTTTTGGAGGGAAAGAAGAGGACAACAGGACATTACTACATGGCGGAGAGCCCAATGTGAGGTGGAGCTTCAGGAGCCAGGAGAAGTCCAAAGCGAAGTGGAGCTCCAGGTGAAAATGGATCGGGCACGAGATGCGAGACTCGGGAGGATGAAAGGCGATATCGCAAAGTGAGATTTCTATTACCGCAGGATGATACCCTGATATGATCAAGATGCTGTCGTTAAGACACCGTGATTATTAATCAAATTTTGACTTCAATAAAAATTAAAAATATGTAGAAAGTAGTGAGTTGGATCGAATCCACAGAGAAAGCAGGATTTTGATTTGAAATCTTTGATTTTACAAAAAAGAAATAAAATTTTGGAGAAAGCAATTTAAGTTGAAAACAAAAATTAAAAGTGCGAAAAATAAATCGGGTACTAAGATCTACTAACTAGATCATAGCATCTACTTGCAATAAAAATAAATAACAAAAATTTAAAAAATATAAAAATAAATTGGTACTATAAGATCTACTAATTAGATCCTAGCATCTACGTGCAAAAAATAAAAGACAGAAATTTAAAGTGCAAGAAAATAAATTTTACATTAATTGAAATTAAAATTCAAGTACAAAAAATTTAAAAGAAATAATAAAATAAAATAAAAATAAAACTGTAACAAGGATCTGAAGTTGATCAGCCAAGCCTCGTCGGAAAGATGGTTGATGACCTCTCCATCTTCCGTCGTACTCCATAGAATGAATCGACTTTTCTCTTTCTTTTTCTTGGGTCCCTAAACCTATCTAATTTTTTTCTCTATTTTTTCTACACTCTCTACTGAATTTTTCTGCTCCCTAAAGCTTATTACCGGACCCCCTATTTATAGATGAATTTTTCATGATTTTTTGGTAGAAAAAAGAGTCCTAAAACCCTTAGAAATCGTATAAATCTCCTTAAGAATATTCATGACCGTCGGATCAGCTTCGGATCGCCCAGATCTGTTAAAAAATCAGAGTTATAATCCTTATCAGGGTCGGATCAAATGTCAGCCATCCGATCTGGGTTCTGATGAAGTTCTGACTGTCGGATCGCGTAAAAGAGTTCTTAACACAGTCGGGAGCGATAACAGCCGTTGGATCGCGTGATGGATTGCTTCTGGGCCATCGGATCGCGCAAAAGAGTCCTATTCAAAGTCGGCAACGAGTCTGAACCGTCGGATCTGGGTCAGATTGAATCTCAGCCATTGGATCGCCCCCAAGATCTTATTCTCACTGTGAACAGTGCCTGTGGACCGCGTAACTATTTCTGTGGATCGCGCCCTGGCTCTGTGGACCGACCGACCGGTCCACCGTACATCGGAGGCTATTTTCTTTATTTTTTAGGGTATTTTGACTCCATTTTTGCTCCGATTTTCTCCTGAAAAATTGAAAAAAATATGCATTAAATTTTTCAAAAATTTCTCTTCATTTTGGTGCTTAAATTACTCAATTAAATTAACATCTATTTTTTTATAAATAGATCTAATTTCATATTTTTTTCAAAATCATTTTATTTTTTAAAAAAATTCAATAAATTTATGAAATTAAGATTTTTAAGAAGATGTTAGCACCATAAATTACCAAAAATACCTCCAATAAATACAAAAATATACTACTTATCATACCTCGAGCAGATCTCAGGTCAGGAGGAGTACAGTATACGACGGAGATGGGATTGAGCAGTATGGCTCGATTCTCATATTTGTCCATCCATGATCAGTAGGCGATTGTCTCGGGATATAAGGGTGAGGAGATACAGAAGCTCTCAAAGTTAGGAGGAGGCCGAATGTCGAGTCGAGATGGAGATTGTTAGAATTTGATGTCTCAAGATGTGATATATATTGAACCCATAGCAAGGTCCGCGACGACGAATGGAATCTAATGAGTCCAAGATCATCTCAAACGGAGTCCAGATGAAGGAGATACGCTCGATTGAAATTGACACGAAATCTGAAGCGGTGAAGGACCAGTGGCGGTCGGCAGAGCGATGGTGGCACAACCGCGTGCGGCAGCGCGAGGTCCAGCCATGGAGCATGACCCAATGCACGGAGTGCGTCCCAGGCTCAGGCACGTGCGTGCGAGCGCAGCCCAGGCCCAGGACCGAATGCGGGGGCGTTGCCCAAGCCCACGCACGCGGGGATCAGGCTCGTGATATCCCGATCCATGGTGGATCGAGCGGTCCATGGCCTGGTGCATGGAGCGCTTAAGCATTTCCCATGGGTTTCTCACTGTCCACTATGGATCGGCAATTGTTTCACTCACGTTTCTTGCAGTCTACGGCTTATTTCGTAGACTATGTCGCGATCCAATGGTCTTTGGCGCTGCCGGTCAAGATCCAAGGGTTCAGGGAGGTTTTTGGGTGTTGTGAGGAGTCACTAATCCTATTCTTTCACGATTTTAAGCCTTCAAAATGCTTTGATCCGTGAACAGAGACCTATGGGGGTGTGTGGCTATGTTCAGAAGAAAAACCCAGCGAACAGAAGCGCCGTGCTGACAGGAGCAGGAGCATAGGCTTTAGGGAGACTGTTGGATAGCGGACAGCGATCGCTTCAGGGATTCAGGAGGGTCTTCTTAGATAGAGAGCTTTTGTATGGGAGAGCTTCCTATGAAGGAGAGATTGGGTGTACAAGGGTTGAGGACGTGATCTCCTTTTGTAATTTTTTTTCATAGTGAAGTTTACATACCCCGTGGAGGCGAGCCCTTTTTTGGTTGATCCACATATCTGATTGTTTCTATATTATTTCTTCTTTCTTTCTGCTACGACATGCGGTATCAAAAAGATCCTGGAAAGTGGTATCCTGGCCAAACATCCATCAACACTCCATAGATAGAGGACCATTTTGTTTATCCATCCATGATATTATCGAAAAGTATTAATGAAAATGAAGGCAAACAAGAATAGAAGCTTCGGACAAATAATGAAACTTATATTTTGTTAAAAATTTTGAAAAATTGAGAACCATTTGTTCGTGCTTTATAGATTCATATATAGTACAGATGCAACTGGTGTTCATATTTTTCTTCAGTTAGTGCTAGATGACAGCCACTTCCAGACTTTATGGGCTAATGCGAACACCACTTTCTACTAATATAAAGATTGATGCATAATAATTTAACTACATTAGCACAATACAGGTACAACCAATTTTTGTCGGCATGACATCGAACACACACATGACCAATGAAGCATAGTATTTAGATGCTTTGGACATAAGAAATGCCCTTTCTTTTATATAGTATTGCATATTTTTTTCCCCGTGTTACTATCAACATGCCAGGTTGCCCCATGATCCAAAATTCTTAAAGGAGAAAAACGCCAAATTACAAATCTCTTAAAGTTTTAAACTAGTCTTGTCTCCTAGAATTTCTACACCATGCCTTCTAAAATTTATATACTATTTAATGCAAGTATTCATGCTGTGTCTTTAATATTCTGAAAGAGTCTACGTAAGTATTAATAATTGTTAATTTTTAGATTCTTTAGAACATTTATATGAGAGATATATCATGAATCATTATGTAAATTAAGTGAGGAAGAAGTGGTATAACGAAGCCACGTTAGAGCATACTCCCTACCAACATATCAATTAGAGTGATATTAGAACTTCGATGCTTCTACTACTTCCAATATAGTGGCATCATAGTTCAAGCATGTAAGCCCACCATATTTCCAAAGCTAACACGAGGCACAGTAGTTGATAGCTTTTTTTTGTATATCCAATTATTTAGCAGCCTAACAAGCTTGTTGTTGCTTGAATTAGTATTCAATTAATGAAGTACTATTAAATTAATGAAGCATGGGCCACTGGTAGTAAGAGACCAATTTTTTCTTTTAACTTTTTTAAGTAATATCTGGATTTTCATCTTGGCCAAGATATCAGTTGGTAACATGAACGGGAATATACAAGATAATTGATATTTTGATCTATATTATGTCCATCAATATAAGCAATATATGTAAAATATTGCCTGATACGATGTACACATTGGTCAAGACTTGTCAATAAATTATCTATTACGTTAAATTAATTTCTTAGTTGCTATATAAGTATTGGATTTGCAACGTTTGTCCAGTTTTTGAAACCCCAATTTCTGAGCAACATCCTAAAATATCTTGGGCCTTTTATTTCTATATTTTAAAATTCTGATTTTTCCTCCTTTTCTCTCTATCCTCAAAAAAAAAAAAAAAAAAAAAAAAAAAAAAAAAAGGAAAAATCTTTCCTCCAAACGGGGGTGGCAGAGAGGGACTTATACGTGCCGTGGGGTTTTTATTGATATGGACGTGAGGGAATGGGGAGGAGAATGATATGGACGTGGGGTTTTTATTGATATCGAAGGCTGATGCAGGTTACGTGCAGAAGGTTATTTGTCTTAATGATGCACTAGAAAAATAAATTCTTATTTTTTTCGATTATGGGACCAATTATGGGACCTTCGTTTTCGATTGGAAGAAATTTAACTGTAATTAAATTCTTATTTTACCATCACAGGCAAGTTGTTGACAAGTTTCAATCTTTCCCTTTGCAATTGTTGCGCAACCAAATCGGCTACGCCTTACGTAGATTTATGATTAATAAATAAACTAACATACTTGAGGGTTTTTTTTGTTTTGCATGGAACGTCCTGTGTATTGTAATTTTATTAAACCATCAAGACCGATGCTTCCGGATGTTATAACCCATTATCAAGCTGACAAAAATTAAGGTGACGGATATCAAATTTGCTTGATCTTTTACCTTTATTTAGTTGATAAAGTTTATCTTAATATTAAGTTGTTGGAGTTTATATTCATCTAATCGATGAAGTTTATCTTTTAGGTATTATCTTTGTTTGATCGTATCACTTGCAAAGCAAATGCTATGCTTGGGAAGTTTATGAGTTTACTTCTAGCACTTGCTTTGAGCTATTGTAATAAGAGTGGCCATAGGCAATGATCAAAAAGCATCGTCTGAAGTTAAAAGCATCGCCGGTTGTTGCCTAAAATCAAAAGCAACAATTTTTTTAAATTTAAGACAATGGCTAAACAATCATTCCTAACAGAATCTTAGGCAGCTATTTTAGCTAACTAAATGCAACAACTGTAATTAAAAAAAAAGACAGTAGTTTTTTTTTTTTTTTTGCTAAGATAATTTTTTTTAAAGATTTTGACTGTGATGCACCAAACAAAAAAAAAAAAAAAAGATTTTGACTTTGAGTTTTTTCTTTTAAGTAATGGTTTTTTGGAAGCATTGGCAATATATAGTTTTTATTTTGTACAAAGCTTATTGCAATTTTTGGCATTAGTTATCAATATTCAGACAACACTTTTTGAGAGGATTTGGCAATGATTTTTTCATTTTAAATTATAGTTATTCATGTTTAGACAATAATTTTTTAAAGATTTCTATAATATCTCTTGCCTTCCGATGACTTTCACAACCCTTGTTGCACAAAGGCTCTCGTATCTTAATATTCCAAATACTAAAATCATTCATACTACTGAACTTCTTGATTTCAAATTTTGCAAGTATTATCATGAAAATCCAATAGAAAAAGCTAAGACTCCTATACCACTTGTTGAGATAGATAGAGAAAATAATGAAATAAGAAGAGGAGAGAGAAAAAAAATAGAATACATAATATGTATCTTTGTGGTTTGGCTGATTGACCTACGTTCATTTATGGGATGGATAGAGATGATACAAAAACTTCACCATAAAAAAAAAAAAGAAAGTTGTGGAGTACAAAATTTTCTCTCCAACACTTGCTCCTAATAAATTTATTTTTAGAACACTTAATTGCACTCTTCTTTTAGGTTATAAAAGAAATGTATAATTAAGCAAGTCGATTTAGACTCAAACTAGCTAGTGTCCCTATAGTAATTATGGTAATACAACTCATTCTTAAAAACTTATAAACTCAAGATGTACTCAACAATCACCATAGCCCTTTTTGGTGCATGTGATTCATTGGCATACGTTGATTTTAATATTTTAGATGAAATATTATTTTATTAAAAAAAACGTGCACATTCCTCATATTTTTCTTATAAGCATGTAGTTGCTCTTGGCCAAAGGGAGGGCCTAGGCTTATGTGGCTTTCAGTGATGCTGCTTATGTTGGGCCCATTAGGTTCGAATTAGTGAGCCCATCATGGAGCTCGAATTTCTATTTTTTATATATATCTTATTGTAATGATTTTTTGAATTTAAGATAACGGCTAAATAATACTTGTCTAACAAAATCTTAGACAACGGTTTGGTCTAACTAAAAGTAACAATTGTAATTAAAAAAAGATAATAATTCTTTTTTTTAAGGGTTTGGCCGTGATTTTTCTCTTTTAAATGATAATTTTTTTTTGAAAAGAATTAGTAACGGTTATTCATTTTATATAATAATTTATTATAAGTTTTGGCATTAATTATCAATATTTCGTTAGCAGTTTTTGAGAGTATTTGTCAATGTTTTTTTTTTTTAATTTTAGATAACAGTTATTTATATTTAGGCGATGGCTTTTTAAAGATTTTTACAATGTTTCTTGCCTTCTAATAGCTTCTACCATCTTTGTTGTACCGATAGGGCTTGCATCTTAATTTGACAGATGCTAAAATCATTCGCACTATTTTCAAATTTTGTAGTTCTCATCTTGAAAATCCAATAAAAGAAGCTAAGGCTATCATACTACTTATTGAGGCGGATAGAGAAAATAACGAAACAAGAAGGAAAGAGAGAAAAGTAAAAAGAACATATAATACACATTTATATAGTTCGGTCTATTGATCTATGTCGACGGATAGAGAAGATGCAAAAAAAATTAAAGATTATAGAATATAAAATTTTCTCTTAAATACTAGCATTTGATACACCCACTTTCTGGAACACTCAATTGCTCTCTTCTCTTAGGATTACCCAAAAAAAGGATTACAAAAGAAATGTATGGTTGAGCAAACTAATTTAGACTCAAACTGATGTTTCTAGAATAATCAGATTAGTTTAATATATAAAAAAGAGTAAATCCATTTAGTCTCGATCTCAAGGACTTCTAAACTCAAGATGTAAGTAGCAATTGACATAGCCCTTGTTTGTGCCTGTGATTCATTGGTATACCTTGATTTTAATATTTTAGATGAAATATTATTCTATTAAAAAAAACGTGCACATTCTTCACATATTTCTTATAAGCATGTGGTTGCTCTAGGCCAAAGCGAGGGCCTAGGCTCATATGACTTTCTGCGAGGCTGCTTGTGTTGGGCCCATTAAGTTCGAATTAGTGAGCCCGTCACGGAGTTTGGGGTAAAATAATTAGCAGTTATCGTTTATTTTCGAATGAAGACCGTTGGCCAACTAATTATATGCTATATTGATCGACAACTATTCAGACTTCCAATAGGTCCAAAGGCACGCTTTATCTTGCTGTAATTTTAAACACTATAGGTGTCAGCAAGCAAGATTGAAGCGATGCACACATATAGACAAAGCAAAAGAAGCACACATATATCCATCATAAGGTGTCACATGCATCCACAGTCCACTCCCTTCAAGCAGTCGGGTAAGAAGCTTCCATGGCAATGCCGCAAAGCCCCTCCTTGGCATCAACGTCTCTTTCCATCCTGATGTACCCTTTCTCGCCCCAAGATGAACCCCACGAGTTCTTCACCAGCCAATACTTGGTACCATCACTCGTCGTGCCGTAACCGACAGCAGTGACACCATGATCCAAATCAGTCCCACAGTCCCCAGTGAACACACCACCCGAGTAGAACTGGAAAGCAAAGCCACCGGCATCGATGGCTACCGACACCGGCTGGTTCGCCACAGCCTTGAGGAGCGCCGCCTCACTGTTGGCCGGCACGTCCTCGTAACCGCTGATGGTGGCCGCATGGGAGCGGGATTTCTCGGTGTTGCATGTGCCATCAGTGGCCATGTAGGGGTAGTTTGCTTCGGTGGTAAGGCCTCCATTCTTGATGATGAATTTGAAAGCATCGTCCATGAGACCCCCATTGCATCCTTGATCCTCGCCTTTGGTGTCGCAGTCGACGACTTCTTGCTCCGATAGAGAGATGAGCTTCCTGGTGCTGAGTTTGGTGATTCCCTCCATTGCGGCAACAGCAGAGAAGGCCCAGCAGCACCCTGCCCAGTAGTGCATTAATTGGATGTTAGATTGTTTGTAAAACAAATGGAAGACCAGTATAAGCAAGCTGAGATTTTGCAGCATGATGGATGCTGAACAGTTGAAATGAAGTGGTTAATTGTAACATATATACCACATTGGCCTTGGTCTTTGATGGGCGTGACTGCACCCTTAGCCCTCCAGTCCATGCTGGCGGGCACTGCAGTGGCGTTCTCATACTTGAAGCTCTTCGCCGACTTCGCGGAGCTCGCTTGGGATGGTTTAAATCCGGTGTACATGGCGGTGAACTCTTCATTGGTGAGGTCCGCAAACTGATTGATACCGAGCTTGTACTTGTGGTTCCCAGCAGCGTTGAATGATTCGATCAATTCGACGTTGGCTTGGAAAGTTTTGGAGCGCTGCTCCTTCTCGGCTGCGTCTTTGTACACGCGCCCATACTCAGCCATCCACTGCTCGTGCTTCTCCATCATCGACGTGTCCGTAAGAGTGCGGGATGCCGCGTGAGAAGCCCAGAGGGCGATCACGGTCAAGGCTGCCAATAGGCATTTGTTTGTTGATGAGAAAGCCATGGAGCTAAAGGTGGTGGAATGGACCAGGCAAGGGATTTAAGTCGATCGGTTGTATGTACTGAATTCTTAGGAGGGTGTTGGTTTATATAGAGGAGAAGGGAGGGTTGCACTTCACGTAGAGGTGGTGGATAAGGACTTCTACGTGCCGTGCATGACTTCTGCGTTGATTTGGATGAGGAGAATGACAGGTTCAAATTAATACCACAACACTGATTGAAAAGAAAAAAAAAAAAAAGAAAAAGAAGCCTAATTTGCAAGCTGGTGATTTCAAAGACGCTAATTATCACAGAACAGCAAGCGCAAGATTTTTGTTTCGGTTGGAGAAAGCTTCCCTATTGATCTCTTATTTGCAATCGGAGGTGTTCGATAATTAAACCAAACTTACTAATAATTTCAGTGCTAGAGTTAACCTGAAATGGTATTCTACTTGATATTCCGATCTACATCATCTCAATCAATATGAGCAGTATATTTTAACATAAATAATACCTGATACAATGTAAAGTATTGGTCATGATTTTTTAATAAGTTATCTATTACTTTAAATTAATTTCTTAGTTCCTAAATATTCTAATTGAATCTTAAGATGATGATTAATGTTGGATTTGCTATGTTAATTTGTCGAGTTTTGGAGACCCCAATTGATTTCTAAAATTCTGACCAACATCCTAAAATATGTTGGGCCTTGTATGCCAATATTTTAAAGTTATGATCTTTCCCTCCAAACGGAGGTGGCAGAGAGGGACTTGTACGTGCCGTGGGGTTTTGCTTGATCATATGGATGAGGGAATTGGGAGGAGGACCCCACAAAAAGAGCCGTCGGGTAAGACCAGCGGCTTATGTAACAGAAAGAAAGGGCAACTTGGGATTACGTTACTTGTCGTAAAGGATTCCACGGAATAGGCGCCAATTATGGGATCTTTGTTTCCGATTGGATGAAATTTAACTGTAAATTCTCATGGTGCCGTCGTAGGCACGTTAATGTTGACGGGTTTCAACCCTATTTTTCCCTTTACAATTGCTATGCAACCAAATCGGCCATACCTTTCGTAGATTATTCATTTAATATTAATAAATAAACGTATTTGAGTTTTTTTTTTTTTTTGCATGCAGTGTGCTGTCTATTTTTATTTTTGTTAAAACATCAGGACCTGTGCATCAACCTGATATCTTATAGAGGCTAATTGTAACGGCAGGTGCAAAATTGAATCCTTCACTCTTGGTTATTGGATCTGTTATTTGCCGTTGTCGGGAAATATGTTCTCTGCACTGCAACATTGATCAACTTCATGGTGTCAGGCAGTCTCTCTCTCTCTCTCTCTCTCTCTCTCTCTCTCTCTCTCTCTTTCTCTCTCTCTCTCTTTTGTTTGTTTATAAGGTAAATTGAAGATTGGAGAGATCATCCATTAGCACTTATATCCTCTTCTGCCAATTAGTTAAGAGTATCGGGCTTGCTTCTCTAAATGCAACCGGACATGCTTGGTTGAACGGAGAAATCAAAATCTCAGATTACATATTTAAATGTGCAGGTATCATTGATCATAACTTGTAAATATTTGCTTTAACTGTAGTTAATTACCACCGATGGCAAGACGTGAACCACAAAGATATATGGATCCTGGGCTGGGAAGCTGCAAATTAATCCTTGACTCGGTAAAAGCATCTCGCCTTAAATAAAGACAGTTGGCGGATGGAATGTGGGCAATTTCATGTAGGGATTAGGTTTGCATGATTATATTGTTGTGGCGTTAAGAAAGCTTAGTGGTCAATTTTCTAGGCGACTTAGATTATTTTGGAAACGATGGCAGCTGTACTATTTTAGACAGCGATTTTTATTAACCAAAGGCAATAGAGATAACGAAGAAAACATGTATTTTTTTTTTGTTTAAGTAGTAATTGTTTTAGATTTTGGTAGTGGTTTCTCTTTAAAGTAACCAAATTTTTTGGAAGAATGGATCACAATAGTTATTTATTTTATGCAACCGTTTATTCCAAATTTTAACAGTAGTTCTTAATATTTAGACAACGATTTTCAAGAGGATTTGGCAGTGGTTTTTCCATATTAGACAATAGTTATTCATATTTAGGTAATAATTTTTTGAAGATTTTTTGTAATATTTCGTGGGTTAGAATAGCTTCAACAACCTTTGTTGCACTGAAAGACTCGCATCTTAATTATTTGCTAGATGCTAAAGCCTTTCACATCATTGAATTTCTTTATTTTTAATTTTGTAATTGTTGTTATGAAAATTCAATTGAAAAAGCCTAGGCTTTGATACCACTTGTTAAGGCAAACAAAAAAAAAATATGAAACAAGATGGAAAGAGAGAAAAAAAAAATAACACATAATATTTATGTGGTTTAATCTATTAATCTACATCCATGGACAAAAAAAAAAAAAAAGAAGTAGAAGAAGATTACATACTATAAAATTTTCTCACAAATACTGGCCCCTAGTTAATGCACCCATTCTCTAGTACACTCTCTCTTTCTTTAAGATTACAGGAGATATGTATCATAGAGTTAGCCGATTTAGACTCGATCTGGTTTTCTTACAATAATCAGACTAGTTCAATATATAAAATAGTGCAAGTCGGTTTGGTCTTGATTTTTAGGACTTGTACACTCTAAGATATAATCAAGAATACATAGCCCTTGTTTGTGTTTGTGATTCATCTGTATAATTTTAATATTTCAGACGACATATTGTTCTGTCAAATAACGTGCGCGTTCCTCACATTTTTCTTATAAGCATTTGGTTGCATGGTCTTGGCCAAGGCGAGGGCCTAGATTTATGCGACTTTCTGCGATGCTGCTTGTGTTGGGGCTATTAATCAAGTTCGAATTAGTGAGCCTATCATAGAGTTTGGTGTAAAATTAGGAGTCATCGATCATATATTTTCCTATATAGCTTGTTGTTACAGGCAAAAGGAAATTCTTTCTGAGAAGTCCACAGTGATAAGAACAACACCAGGAATCCTTGGATCCAAAGCCACTCAGAGCAAGCTAAGCTGCAGTTTATGCTGATATATATGAATTGGAAGATCAGAATGAACACTGTTGCCCAACTTATATACTACATTGACAACTATTCAGACTTCCAATTGAGGTCCAAAGGCACGCCTTGTGTTGCTGTAAGTTTGAACACTATAGGTTTCAGCAAGATTGAAGCGACAAACAGACAAGCATAAGAAACAAGCGCGTATATATATATATATATATATATATATATATATATATATATATATAGGTCCAAAGGCACGCCTGGTCTTGCTGTAAGTTTAAACACTATAGGTTTCAGCAAGATTGAAGCGACAAACAGACAAGCATAAGAAACAAGCGCGTATATCTATATCTATATCTATATATATATATATATATATCCCTTCAAGCAGTTGGGTAAGAAGCTTCCATGGCAATGCCATAAAGCCCCTCCTTGGCATCAATGTCCCTCTCCATCCTGTTGTATTCCTTCTCGCCCCAGGATGAACCCCACGAGTTCTTCACCAGCCAATACTTAGTACCATCACTCGTCGTGCCGTAACCGACAGCGGTGACACCATGATCCAAATCAGTCCCACAGTCCCCGGTGAACACACCTTGCGAGTAGAACTGCAAATCAAAGCTAGCGTCGATGGCGACCGACACCGGCTGGTTCGCCACAGCCTTCAGGAGCGCCTCCTCACTATTGGCCGGCACGTCCTCGTAACCACTGATGGTGGCCACATGAGAGCTGGATTTCTTGGTGTTGCATGTGCCATCAGTGGCCTTGTAGGGGTAATTGGCTTCGGTGGTAAGGCCTCCATTCTTGATGATGAATTCGAAAGCATCGTCCATCAGACCCCCATTGCATCCTTCATCCTCGCCTTCGGTGTCGCAGTCGACGAGCTCTTGCTCCGATAGAGAGATGAGCTTCCCGGTGCTGAGTTTGGTGATTCCCTCAATTGCCGCCACAGCAGAGAAGGCCCAGCAGCACCCTGCCCAGTGCTTTAATTGGATGTCAGATGGTTTGTACAACAAATGGAAGACTATTAGTAATTTAGCGGAGATTTTGTAACATGATATATGGATCCTGAACTGTTGAAATGAATTGATTACTTACCACATTGGTCTTGGTCCTTGATAGGAGTCACTGCACCTTTAGCCCTCCAGTCCATACTGGCGGGCACTGCAGTGACGTTCTCATACTTGAAGCTCTTCGTGGCCTTCCCAGAGCTCGCTTGGTACGGTTTAAATCCGGTGTACAAGGCCCTGAACTCTTCATTGGTGAGGTCCGCAAACTGATTGATACCGAGCTTGTACTTGTGGTTCCCAGCAGCATTGAACGTTGGCTGGGAAAATTTTGAAGCGGTGGTCTTTCTCGGCTGCGTCTTTGTACACGCGCCCGTATTGAGCCATCCATTGCTCGTGTTTCTCCATCATCGACATATCCGCAAGCGTGCTGGATGCCGCGTGAGAAGCCCAGAGGGTGATCACCGTCAAGGCTGCCAATAGGCATTTATTTGTCGAGAAAGCCATGGAACTAAAGGTGGTGTGGATGGTGGAATGGAGTAGCCAAGGGAATTAGCTCGGTTTTATGCACTGACTGAATTCTTCGGTGGGTGTTGGTTTATATACAGGAGAAGGAGAGGGTTGCACTTCAGGTAGAGGTGGCGGACGGGCTCCTCAGTGCCGTGACGTGTGCTTTGATTTGGACGAGGAGAAGGGCAGGTTCAATTATCACAACATTGATTAAAAAAAATAAATTATGGTTTTGGTAAATGAAGTTTAACATGTTTTTTTAAATGGCTCCTCTAAGTTTAAACGTTAAATTTTGATTATTACATTTTCTGAACTATTTCAATTTGATTCTTCTTCTAAAATTCGGCTACTCTCTTTCGTCAAAAATCTCAATTGATAATAACTGCTACTTACTTGGCAAAAATAGATGCTTATATAGAAAACTATCTAAATGCAGATGATATGGTATTAACTGATGTAGCATGGTGTATTAGATGAAAATTTTTTATTTACTAATGTGCACATGAATTATGATATGATATTTATACGATGCCATGATATATAGATGATATTATGATACTCGATGTTTGGACATTTTTAGGCACAGTATATACCACATCTTCGCCTATATGCTATGGCACATTACATATAAATATTTGTCTGTTATGCCATGATAATTTATATGTCACATCATCCACATACATTATCTCTATTTAAGTGATTTTTGCCATATAAGCATTTGTTTTTGTCATGTAAGTATCTGTTACTGCAGCTGAATTTTCAATGGGATAAAGTGTCTAGAATCGCTACAGTAAACTGAAGGATTGACGATGGTTAAAAAGTGACCTACTGATGCTTTTAAGCATCGTCAAAATTAGTCATGATGCTTTTAAAAAATATTGCTAATGCATCGGAAATGCAATAGTGGTAAAAAATTTTCCAATGCTTTTTAAAAGCCACCCAATTATATGATAATTTGTATCTTGTTTCAAGTCCCTTGGTGAGTTTATATCCATCTAATTACATCGAAATAATACTATTTTAAATTTTTATAATAATCTAACTTATAAATATATATCTTTAAGTGCACTATAATAAGTTTTTCCATCTACTTCCACTGTAACTCCATTGTCCTGAATTTTTTTCTCAATTTCTCATACTCCTCACTATGAAATTTAAAACTATTAATGATGAAACAATTATATCTGTTGATAATATTATTAGGACCTCGAGAAAGGGCTATTAATTCATCTGAAGAATTTTTCTCCATCATCATTGGTGCCTAAAAACATAACACAAATTATTGATGAATTATGGATGAACGCTATGGTTGGCTTGTCGCTGAGCAACTAAAAATTCTCTATATAAAAATTAAATCTTTGATTACGAATGTTATATTTGATATGATATTTAATTTTATCATCTATAACCATATTAACCTGTGATACTCAAATATTATATTACTATAAAATAATATATAACGATGTACTTGTGCTAAAAATTTTTTATCAAGAACAATATTTTCAACCTTCCCCAAGTAGATGAGAACTTGTATAATTTTGCTTTTTCGACAATATCACAATGCCTCTGAGGTCGATTAAAAATGGTCTTTATACCTTTAAGATATATATTTTGAATCAAATATCAAATACTTTTCAATAATATATGTTTTCATAATCGACTCCTTGGGATGGACTCTATTTCATACTTAATCTTTTAAGCACACAAGAGATCTTTCAAAATTAAAAATTTATTAAAAATCAATATCAGTATGACATTGCTTCTACAAAAGATTTATAAATTATAATTATAGAGTTTTACAATATTATCTCTCAATAGGATACATCCATCTATAGTATATCGGTCTATCAAGTTTACCTTTTAAAGTTAAGTGAATAAATACATGAACCATAATGAAGAAAAATGTAGAAGGAAAATCTTTTTCATTGGGCAAAGTGTAAGTGCAATATGAGATTTCAATTGCTCAGGCTCCTGAGAATCAAGAACTTTGGAATATAATACCTTAAAGAATGATAATAATTGAAAAATAAACTACAACAACTTATTTTAGCATTGACAATTTTAAAGCTAGTGAAAAGATATCTTGTATCAGTACATACATGACCATTATGACTTTTAAGATTTGAAAGCTTCCACTCTTTAAAATTTATATATCATGAAAATTTGATGCATATCAATTAAAAATCTTATTATTTTTTAAAATTGTTAGAAATTTTTTTTTCTTGAATGGACATTGCATAATACATAGGAGGTATATAAATTTTATTATTGATAAGCACTTTGGGATGAAGCTCCTATCAAATGTCTATTTCTTTTAAATCAAGATGCACTTTGATATTATTTTTACTCTTCCTATCAAGATTTAATATTGTTTCAATCAAATTATCACAAACATTCTTCTCTATATACATAACATCAAGATTGTACCGAAGAAGATTATTCTCTTAATAAGGTAAGTTGAAGAAAATGCTTCTTTTTTTCATAATTATTTAGTAGTACTATTTGTAGATGCTACAACTGTATCATCATTATTTTTATGTCCATCTATATATTTCTCAATGAAGAAATTATCAAGATCCTCAAACACCTTTACGTTTATATTGCTAGTACTGCCTTCCTCTGATAATCCTTCATATATTTCTAACTTTATAGTACCATCAAACAAATTTTTTTGAAATCGAAATGAATGATTTGCTTCCAACCACTAACGATGTCTCATGTAACAAATTTTTCTCCATATTTTCACAAATATAAATAGGTTGAATTCCCATAAGAAGGACATGCAACATGCCCTCGGTGCTTCAAACAAATAAATTAGCGTATATAAGAAAATTGTTAATAGTCCATATAAGAACTACCCACAATTTGAGTATGTTTGGCTAGTAGAAGCATCAAATACGTCGATATCCTTCTATAACTATTTCAATTCCTCTATTAAAGGTTATAGAAAAATATTAATATCATTTCCTGTATCTTTATCATCTAGAATAATCATTGACAAAATCACTCAATACTATTTCATGCACATCCATGGTGGCAAAGTATAAGGAATCAAAACGATTGGTCAAGTGCTATAGGTAGAATTAAAAGTTCAAAATGGATTAAAGCCATTAGTAGCTAAATCCAACCTAATATTGTGAACATCAGAGAAAAAATTATCAACATTCCATCCTTTGTATGTCCTTCATCATGCCATCTCATTAACGAAGCTGTCTTTGATTATGTATAGATTCTTTTCAATTTAGGTACGAGAAGAAAGTAATGTAATACTTTGATCAATTTTTTTTACTCTATGTTGCATCCATTTCATTCAATATATCATCCTCATCTTCTTTATGCATTATCTATCGTGAAGATCTACACACATGGCATGACTCTTGATTAACATTTTTGTTCCGATATAATATATAATCATTTGGACGATTATGAATTTTCTCATATCCAAGATCCATTTTCTTCACTAATTTTTTGCTTCATAAAAAGTTAGCAAAATAGTGCTCTCTCAAAATACATCCTTTAATAATTGGAGCAGCATACTAAAATTTTTACTAAACCATCCATTCAAATACTTCAAATGGAATAAATGGATAAGAAAAAAATTTTCAAAAAATTTTTACGATCTGGATATAGTTCTTGATCACAATCTTTTTTTAAGTTGTGATATTGAGCTATCTCATCCTTAGATGATTGTATAGGATCCTCAACATGCATATTATCGGTAAATATAAATTTATTAGGCTGTCCAACTACTTCTTGTCCTCTACTAGAATCTTCCAAATTTTCAACATCAAGTCCAAGAGCATTAATACTGAGTAGACCCTTCATATTATTTCTTCTGTAGGATCCTTTTGTAGGTTATTGGATACAAAATCAGATAAGTCTTGTATATGGAAGAATTGATTATACGAAGATGGCAACATAGACTCTTTATGAAATATCCACTTGGTATAATCTTTTACCAAATCATTCCACACCAAACATGCTTTAACAATTTTGGGAGGAAGAGAAGAATAACTTACGCATCGTTGGCATGGACATAAAATCTTTTTATTCATTAATACTTTATGTCTAGCAAATTTAATAAAATTCTGAACTCCATCCAAATAATCTTTGTTGGATCTTGACTTATTTATGTATTTTTGTCCATTTTATGAAAACAGTAATTGAATCACAACTTATCTAAAAAAATGAAAGAAATAAAATACTAGCTGAATAATAAGAAGTTGACATGAGATCTTATATAAAAATTTGGTTCACAAGCTATGTTATTTAATTTTTTCATCTATTTAGCACAATAAATAGGTTGCTCTACTGTGACCTAGGGGGTCAAGGATTTGAAACACAAAAATAGTTTCTTTATACATGTCATAAGGCCGGCTGCAATATCTAATCCTCCTCAGATCCCACCATGGCAGACACTTTTAAGAGATTAGCAGGGATATTCTTGATTGCCTACCTTAAGGCAATGTTGAACTTTGCGAGATGGCTTGGACATGCATATTGTGGGACAAGGATGACTTTTGAATGAATAATCTTGTATTTATTTGAAGATATGAGTCGGAGTGGCACAACAAAAGCATATTATAGGCCTCCAGCAATGTTAGGCATATTTGGGTATTTGAAGTTGTAACGACCCAGAAAAAAAAAAAAAAAAAAAATAGAAGAATCGGGAGGAAGAAGACTCTCGTTGAGAGTCTTCTTCCCACCGTGAAAAGGAGTGGGGAATCCGAGTAAAAATCGGATTCCTCTTCTATAAAATCCCCTTTCCCCTTCCTTTAGGTTTTTATCACGGGATTTTGAGAGATTGAGGGATTTTTTTTCAAAAGGATCCGCGGGTTCTTAGATGGAAAAGAAAAAGATTGCCGGAGTTCTTCTCGGCTGTCGGAGCTCGAGGTAAGCCCCTCCCCTTCTTCCTCTCCCTCTTCCCTTTCTCCTCTGGCCCAAAGCCTCGCCGCCGGCCACCGTCTTCGTCGGAAAATCCATGAACAAAAAAATTTCCTGTTTTCCGATCTCTTTTTGATTCTCGCCGGTCGAACCTTGCCACCGGCCGTCCACTACCCACCGCCGCCTCCACCTGTTGTCGGATCTCCGGCCAAGCTGTCGGAGCTCGAGCCGTCGAGGGGGGGACCTTACGGTCTCCCCTGTTTCAGCCAAGGGAGGCCGCGGGAAGAAAAGAAGAAGGAAGAAGAAGAAGAAAAGAAAGAAAAAAAAAGGAAAAAGAGAAAGAGAAAATAAAAATAAAAATAAAAATAAAATAAAAAGAAGAAGAAGAGAGAAAAATCTTTTCTCT
Organism: Elaeis guineensis; assembly: GCF_000442705.2. Classification (NCBI taxonomy): domain Eukaryota; kingdom Viridiplantae; phylum Streptophyta; class Magnoliopsida; order Arecales; family Arecaceae; genus Elaeis; species Elaeis guineensis. Next base: position 11,976,482 of record NC_025996.2, on the reverse strand, counting down.
CTCCTCTCTCTACTTTCTCTCTCTAGTTTCTCTCTCTAGATTCTCTTTCTATTTTCTCTCTCTAGATCTTTCTCTCTTTTTGTGAATTTTATCTCTCTAGAATCTTTCTACTCTCTCTGATTGCATCACAAACCCTAGGATATATTTGAATTAAAAATATGATGAATTGAGATTGCTCCGAAATTCGTGCAGTAGATCTGATCCCAGTCCGATCCTATTCGAAATTTGTAACAGTTGATTCATATTAAGTCACCCTGATAGGATCTCTGATGGTCTCGACCATGATTGTCTCATCGAAAGGATACGATGGTTTCTCTCTCCACTTTTTCTCTCTACTTTCTCTCTCTAGAATTTTCTCTCTCTTCATGAATTTTCTCTCTCTAAAAGTCTTATGGATCAGTGGAGGATCCAGATACTTAGATAAATCCTAATTTTGATTAATCCTAAGAGAGATCCTCGATTTGTGTATTAGGATCAATTATCGGTAATTTTTTTCATATATGTGATTTTTATATTGATCAGAGTTATGAAGAGATGATTGTCTGCATATGATATCGAGTGGAATATTTTGTTAAAGAAATTCATAAATCAAAGAAGAACATCGATTTCTGTGTTTGGATCAGTCACCGGTAAAGGTAAGAATCTCTGTACATGATCACTATTACATATATGCTATTTTACTGTTGGTCTTGCATTATTGATTTTGCATTGTCGGATTTGAGATCGATGAATTTATTATATCTGAGATACTGTTATTTGATTTTGAGCATGAGTATGTTATGTCAATATATATGTATCAGAGATTTATAGCATGATTATATGGATATGACATATCTGAGTTGATCATAATGCAAGTCGGAATTGATTTGATGAAATCAATACATAATGATTAAATGAAAAGAAAGAGATATATGGTATGGACTAGCCTTGTCATGTGGAACAGCCGGCCAGGAGCTTATGCTTGGGACAGCCCGTCAGGAGCTTATGCCTGGGACAGCCCCCACTGGCTTACAGGTGGATCAGCCGGCCAGGAGCTCATGCCTGGGACAGCCCGCCAGGAGCTTATGCCTGGGACAGCCTCTCACGGGCTTTGGTACGTGGGACAGCCGGCCAGGAGCTCATCCTGGGACAGTCTTGAAAGACTTTTTAAATGGATTCGATCCGGATGATGACTGAGGTATAGACTTGGATAGTCCAGAGCCAGAAGGAAACTGTTAAAAATCATGTGATTATGAAAGGAGAAATGAAAAATAAGACATGAAACAATTGTTGAACAAAAGTGTTTCACCTGTTAATATATGATGATGCATATATTTTGACAAGACAGAAAATTTATGAATGTTTGCATTATTCTGGACATTGAACATGAGATTTTATATTTTATTGCTTATCCTTATTTTCAGACTATATTACTATATCAGTGTGATATGGGAATTCTTACTGGGCTGTAAGGCTCACACCCCTTTATCTTTCTTTTCTTCTCAGAGTTACAAGATGTCCATGGTTGGCTATGGTATGGATTTGTGAGTGAGCGGATGCATGGATAGAGTACCGTTGATACTTGATCAGAAGGAATGTTAATTGTAATTATGCAAGTTTTATGAATTATTGTTGAAATTAAATATTATGGTGGATAAGATTGTAATGATTTAATTTGGCCTTGCATATTCTTTATGGCTTGCTCTAAGGAGTGTGCGGCCATCACGTAACCGACCCGGGTATTGGGTTCGGGGCGTGACAGAAGTGATGATAACAAAGCTAGACTGGTATCTTGTAGGAGGTGTGCAAGGAACCACGTGGGAATGTTTTTTGTCCTATGTCAATTACTTGTTGCTAATTAAGATCATATCAGAGCTCTCCATGTGAAGGAGGCAAAGGGAAAACTTATCATGAAATATAGCCCAACAGATGGGAGTTCGGCTGTCATATTAGCATCTTCTAGGAAGGATGCTAGTATCATGTTCAGATAATTTGTTATCAGATCGGACAACTAATGAGACCCATGACTGATGGGGAAAGACTTAGTCAGTCACTATAATTCATTGTCAGGACAGCCAAGATCTAGCAGAACAAACCATTTCTTAAAAGATCTAAATATGTGATAGATCTAAACATGTTCTGGAGCCAAATCTAAACACCTGCCAAGAAGAAATGTAGAATTCGATCAAGCTGAAATATATTTCGAAAAAAAAATGATCAGAGAAAAATAGCAATTATTCATACCATATAATCTGTACCGATCAGATTCTTACTAGATATTATAAGTAACTTGTAGAATCATCACATGCACAAAATAATCTTTTAAGCGATAAAATTGTAACAGTTACTTTCATACGAGATAACCTTTTCAAAGTCTATACTCCCACAAATAAAATAATATCTGAAATGCATGAGAATACAATAATAACAGTTACTTTCATACAAGATAACCTTTTCAAAGTCTATACTCCCACAAATAAAATTGTCACGCCCCGAACCCAACACCCGGGTCGGATACGTGATGGCCGCACACTCCTTAGAGCAAGCCCTAAAGAATATGCAAGGCCAAAATAAATATTACAACCTTAACATCCATAACAATTAATTTCAAATATAATTCATAAAACTTTGCATAATTATAATTTAAATTTCTTCAATTCGCTGATCAGATACTATGACACTCTATTTATCCTTCTGCTCATCTGTAAATCCAAACCATAGCCAATCTAAGTCATCCTGTAACTCTGAGAACAAAAAAGAAAGATGAAGGGGTGTGAGCTTTACAGCCCAGTAAAAATTCCCATATCACACTGATATAGTAATATTGTCTGAAAATAAGGATAAGCAATAAAATATAAAATCTCATGTTCAATGTCCAGAATAATGCAAACATTCATAAATTTTCTGTCTTGTCAAAATAGATGCATCATCATATGTTAACAGGTAAAACACTTTTGTTCAACAATTATTTCATGTCTTATCTTTCATTTCTCTTTTCATAATCACATGATTTTTAATCTTTTCTTTCTGGCTCTGGACTATCCAAGTCTATACCTCAGTCATCATCTGGATCGAATCCATTTAAAAAGTCTTTCAAGACTGTCCCAGGATGAGCTCCTGGCCGGCTGTCCCACGTACGAAAGCCCGTGAGAAGCTGTCCCAGGCATAAGCTCCTGGCGGGCTGTCCCAGGCATGAGCTCCTGGCCGGCTGATCCACCTGTAAGCCAGTGGGGGCTGTCCCAGGCATAAGCTCCTGGCGTGCTGTCCCAGGCATAAGCTCCTGACCGGCTGTTCCACATGACAAGGCTAGTCCATACCATATATTTCTTTCTTTTCATTTAATCATTATGTGTTGATTTCATCAAATCAATTCTGTCTTGCATTATGATCAATTCAGATATGTCATATCCATATAATCATGCCATCAATCTCTGATACATATATATTGACATAACATACTCATGCTCAAAATCAAATAACAGTATCTCAGGTATAATAATTTTATCGATCTCAAATCGGACGATACAAAACCAACGATGCAAGACCAACAGTAAAATAGCATATATATAATAGTGATCATGTACAGGGATTCTTACCTTTATCGGTAACTGATCCAAGCACAGAAATCAATGTTCTTCTTTGATTTATGAATGTCTTTAACAAAATATTCCACTCGATATCATATGCAGACAATCATCTCTTCATAACCCTGATCAAATATAAAAATTATATATGGAGAAAATTACTGATAATCGATCCTAATAACACAGATCGAGGACCTCTCTTAGGATTAACCAAAATTAAGACTTGTCTATGTATCTGGATCCTCCACTAATCCATAAGACTTCTAGAGAGAGAAATTCCATGAAGAGAGAGAAAGTAGAGAGAGAAAGTGGAGAGAGAAACCTTCGTATCCTTCCGATGAGGCACTCATGATCGAGATCATCAGAGGTCCTATCAGGGCGACTCAATATGAATCAAGTGTTACAAATTTCGAATAGGATCGGATTGGGATCAGACCTACTGTACGAATTTTGGAGCAACCTCAATGCATCATATTTTTAATTCAAATATATCCTGGGGTCTATGATGCAATCAGAGAGAGAGAGTAGAAAGATTCTAGAGAGATAAAATCTACAAAAAGAGAGAAAAATCTAGAGAGAGAAAATAGAGAGAGAATCTAGAGAGAGAAACTGGAGAGAGAAAGTAGAGAGAGGAGAGAGAGAAATTTTTTTCTCTTCTTCTTATTTTATTTTATTTTTTATTTTTATTTTTCTCTTTCTCTTTTCTTTTTCTTCTTCTCTTTTTCTTTTCCTTCTTTTTCCTTTTCTTTTTCTTTTTCTTTTTCCTTTTTCTTTTCTTTTCTTCTTCTTCTTCTTCCTTCTTCTTTCTTCCCGCGGCCTCCCTTGGCTGAAACAGGGGAAGACCGTGAGGTCCCCCCTTGGTGGCTCGGGCTCCGACGGCTTGGTCGGAGATCCGGCAACAACGGCTGACCGTGCGAAGCCAGTCGGCGATGGGATTCGACCGGCGACTCTCTTTTTTTTTTTTTTTTGAAAAATAGGGGATCTTCTTTGGAAATTTTTTTTCCAGCAAAATCGATGGCCGGCGGTGTGGTCTTGGGCCAGGAGAGAAAGGGAAGAGGGAGAGGAAGAAGGGAAGGGACTTACCTCGAGCTCCGACAACCGAGAAGAACTCCGGCAATCCGTTCTTCTTGTTCAAACAACTCGCAGAAAAATCTTGGAAAAGTCCCTCTAAACTCTTAATAATCTCTCAAAATCCTGTGATAAAGACCTAAAGGGAGGGGAAGGGGGGTTTTATAGAGGAGGAATCCATTTTTTACTCGGATTCCCCTCTCCTTTTCACGATGGGAAGAAGACTCTCAACGGGAGTCTTCTTCCTCCCGATATCCTCTGTTTTCTCTTTTTTTTTTTATCTGAGTTATTACATTCTCCCCTCCTTAAAATAATTTCGTCCTCGAAATTAGGTTATGTCGTTTGAGATACCTATTTCAAAGTATACATTCTTCATGTCATTCTCAAACTTACGATAATATCATATATATTATTTATTTCTCATGATCTTGTTATAACAAAAATTATTTGAAATTTCAAACTCATCCCTTCTTATTGATTTTTTAACTTTTTGAAGAACTGTAACATTTTGGACTTGTATTAATATACCACCGTTATTTGTCTAATACATTTCACTTGAAATTCATAATTGTCTCAGACTACCTTTGATAGAAAAATAAATAAAGGTCAAACATCGGGCACTCTTCACAATCATCGATTTCTTTCTTCTCTTGACCTTCCAACAAATTTTATATGTAATCTCTCATCTTAAGAAAATCTCAATCTTCTATATCAGTCCAAGTAATAATATTAAATTTTTAAAAAAATATGAGATCTATGTCAGGATATTCTAAGTTTGAACTGATAACAGAACTATCAAGCTGTTAATAAACTTGAGATATCTAGGATTTCTTGGCATTATCTACAATGAAGCAACCTACTAACAAAAATTATCCGACTATGATCAGATTAAAAATCATTCTTTATTTACAACTAATGTATTCCATAATATCTTCAGAATCAAAGAATTAATATTTCTAATTAATTTAACCCACCATGCTTTTGCTGCGCACTCTGATCTTAATTTATCAAATTATATAATTATATCAAAGATAAAAATATCCTTATATGTTAGATCGATCCAGGATAGATCCAACCTTCAAATTTCATATAAGACTTAGGACAAAATTTTAAGTTTCTTCATCTTTACTACCTTTGGGCATAGCATATAAAAATTAAATCTTGATCTACTTCCTATATTTGAAATCATTGTATAAGTTTCATCACTTTTCAAGAATCCAACATGTCTAGAATTAATTGGAGTTAATCTTAGATTTACCTTACAATCATTTAGATAATTTCCAAATCAATCTTCCTTTTTAAAAGAATTAATTCTAACTTGACAACTAAAAGAACTCAAGCCAACATCCTTAAGTAGAATCAACTTGATTATTTCTTATAGAGCTCTCTTCATTACAACCCTTAATATTAATCGATAAATCCATACAAAATCTTGTCCCTTGTATAAGTCATTCAAAAATTAGCACTAGCAAGATGTCTTAGTTCAATTTAAAAAAAAAACCAAACTTTGACTTGAATAATTAATACACTTCACCATCTTCAACAATTAAAGAATCTAATCCAAAGATAAAAATATAAATTATTAAAGATTTTATCATAACCTGTATATCATACTCTGATAAAATAAATTTTTTTTTTCTTCAATTTAACAATAATATCAAAATACTTTTGATCCACTTAGAAAAATAAACTATTGACTTGAAATTCAATGCAACTTGAAAGATCAAGAAATCATATTCAGAATATGATATTTTGAGTAACCAAAAATTTTACCAAAATGTGTATCTCGTATTCTCATAATAAAATTTAAGTATATATATATATATATATATATATATATATATATATATATATATATATTCATCTAAATTGAGTTATATGACCTCTTATAGATTCAATGTTCAAAAATATTTCTCTCTCATATGATGTAATTTCTTCTTAGACCATACCCTAATTAACTTTTTTTGATAAGTCCAAAATTCATAATGCTCAGACAATTATCATCGAAATTAAAAAAAATTATCATGATCTTCAATCATATAAGTTTTACATTCCAAAATCCTCTAGTATACTCAACATATCTTATCAATACCTCCCACTTTATTCCAAGGTCAACTCTTTCATACTTAGGTCAACCTTACTAATTGAAATCTAAGATATAACTCGTCAATTTTATTATAGACATCATATACCACTTATACCTAAAATTTCATCATAGTATTTATTGATTCAAAATCCAAATATTGATTCCTTTCTTTTATGTCAATCATGTTCCTTATGATCATAACCTAGGTTTAAATATCGCTAAAGTCATAATTTTAAATAATTATAACCTTAAGCTTAAATACCACTTAAATCATAATTTCTAGTGATCATAACCTAAACTCTAATATCATTATATTACATCCTTAATGATCATAATCTTAAACTCTGATATTATCTATCATACTCTATCAATTATAATCTCAAGTTTTGATATTATTTATATGACAATTCCTAGTGACCTTAAACTTTCTGTCATATCCTAATCACTTGTATCATTGTCTCCAAATAAACGTAACCTAAGCTCTAAGCTCAGATACCACTCTGTCACATCCTACTGATCTTACATAAAGTTTTAATATCTCTTCATAATCTCTAGTGATCTTAAACCTAAGCTTTGATATTATTCTATCTCATCCTATTTATTTATATCGTAATCTCCAATGATCATAACCTAAGCTCTAATATCACTCTGTAATATTCTAATCACTTATATCATAATCCCTAATGATCATAACCTATGCTCTGGTACCATTCTATCACACCCCGAACTCAACACCCGGGTCGGATACGTGATGGCCGCACACTCCTTAGAGCAAGCCCTAAAGAATATGCAAGGCCAAAATAAATATTACAACCTTAACATCCATAACAATTAATTTCAAATATAATTCATAAAACCTTGCATAATTATAATTTAAATTTCTTCAATTCTCTGATCAGATACTATGACACTCTATTTATCCTTCTGCTCACCTGTAAATCCAAACCATAGCCAATCTAAGTCATCCTGTAACTCTGAGAATAAAAAAGAAAGATGAAGGGGTGTGAGCTTTACAGCCCAGTAAGAATTCCCATATCACACTGATATAGTAATATAGTCTGAAAATAAGGATAAGCAATAAAATATAAAATCTCATGTTCAATGTCCAGAATAATGCAAACATTCATAAATTTTCTGTCTTGTCAAAATAGATGCATCATCATATGTTAATAGGTAAAACACTTTTGTTCAACAATTATTTCATGTCTTATCTTTCATTTCTCTTTTCATAATCACATGATTTTTAACCTTTTCTTTCTGGCTCTGGACTATCCAAGTCTATACCTCAGTCATCATCCGGATCGAATCCATTTAAAAAGTCTTTCAAGACTGTCCCAAGATGAGCTCCTGGCCGGCTATCCCACGTACGAAAGCCCGTGAGAGGCTGTCCCAGGCATAAGCTCTTGGCGGGCTGTCCCAGGCATGAGCTCCTGGCCAGCTGATCCACTTGTAAGCCAGTGGGGGCTGTCCCAGGCATAAGCTCCTGACGGGCTGTCCCAGGCATAAGCTCCTAGCTGGCTGTTCCACATGACAAGGCTAGTCCATATCATATATCTCTTTCTTTTCATTTAATCATTATGTGTTGATTTCATCAAATCAATTCTGTCTTGCATTATGATCAATTCAGATATGTCATATCCATATAATCATGCCATCAATCTCTGATACATATATATTGACATAACATACTCATGCTCAAAATCAAATAACAGTATCTCAGGTATAATAATTTTATCGATCTCAAATCGGACGATACAAAACCAACGATGCAAGACCAACAGTAAAATAGCATATATATAATAGTGATCATGTACAGGGATTCTTACCTTTATCGGTGACTGATCCAAGTACAGAAATCAATGTTCTTCTTTGATTTATGAATGTCTTTAACAAAATATTCTACTCGATATCATATGCAGACAATCATCTCTTCATAACCCTGATCAAATATAAAAATTATATATGGAGAAAATTACTGATAATCGATCCTAATAACACAGATCGAGGACCTCTCTTAGGATTAACCAAAATTAAGACTTGTCTATGTATCTGGATCCTCCACTAATCCATAAGACTTTTAGAGAGAGAAATTCCATGAAGAGAGAGAAAATTCTAGAGAGAGAAAGTAGAGAGAGAAAGTGGAGAGAGAAATCTTCGTATCCTTCCGATGAGGCACTCATGATCGAGATCATCAGAGGTCCTATCAGGGTGACTCAATATGAATCAAGTGTTACAAATTTCGAATAGGATCGGACGGGATCAGACCTACTGTACGAATTTTGGAGCAACCTCAATGCATCATATTTTTAATTCAAATATATCCTGGGGTCTGTGATGCAATCAGAGAGAGAGAGTAGAAAGATTCTAGAGAGATAAAATCTACAAAAAGAGAGAAAAATCTAGAGAGAGAAAATAGAGAGAGAATCTAGAGAGAGAAATTGGAGAGAAAAAGTAGAGAGAGGAGAGAGAGAAATTTTTTCTCTTCTTCTTTTTTTATTTTATTTTATTTTATTTTTTATTTTTATTTTTCTCTTTCTCTTTTTCTTTTTCTTCTTCTCTTTTTCTTTTCCTTCTTTTTCCTTTTCTTTTTCTTTTTCCTTTTTCTTTTCTTTTCTTCTTCTTCTTCTTCCTTCTTCTTTCTTCCCGCGGCCTCCCTTGGCTGAAACAGGGGAAGACCGTGAGGTCCCCCCTTGGTGGCTCGGGCTCCGACGGCTTGGCCGGAGATCCGGCAACAACGGCTGACCGTGCGAAGCCAGTCGGCGATGGGGTTCGGCCGGCGACTCTCTTTTTTTTTTTTTTTTGAAAAATAGGGGATCTTCTTTGGAAATTTTTTTTCTAGCAAAATCGATGGCCGGCGGTGTGGTCTTGGGCCAGGAGAGAAAGGGAAGAGGGAGAGGAAGAAGGGAAGGAGCTTACCTCGAGCTCCGACAACCGAGAAGAACTCCGGCAATCCTTTCTTCTTGTTCAAACAACTCGCAGAAAAATCTTGAAAAAATCCCTCTAAACTCTTAATAATCTCTCAAAATCCCGTGATAAAGACCTAAAGGGAGGGGAAGGGGGTTTTATAGAGGAGGAATCCATTTTTTACTCGGATTCCCCTCTCCTTTTCACGGTGGGAAGAAGACTCTCAACGGGAGTCTTCTTCCTCCCGATATCCTCTGTTTTCTCTTTTTTTTTTTATCTGAGTTATTACAAAAATAATATTTGAAATGCATGAGAATACAATAATAACCTCTAAATTAATTAAGTCAATCCTGAACTCTCAAAATTTGTTTGGAAAATAACATTTCATAAGAGTTCACTAAGCTGCATGTGTTAAGGTAATGAAATATCTTCCATGATCTTATGACAGACAACTAAAGATGTTCCCATACTTCGTAATGATATGGCCTCATTCCAAGGGCTATATTAAAATTTCTTGAATTCTAATCATAAATATGCACCAAGGGCTATATTAAAATGCTTCAAAAAATAGATGAACCAAATTTCAGCTTTTTAAATTTATGGGACCATTTAAAAAATGCACTATACTTCAAGGACCAAAACCATAATTTACCAAATAAAAGGTCTAATTAGCCCAAACAAGGAAGTCAAGCCAGTCATCTTAAAGAGGCTAATTATTATTATTATTGGCTAAGTTGGGCAATGTACACTATTTTAGTATAAATACATCAAAAGAAATCAGAAATAAAACATCTTGGAAACCCTCGAAACATATGCCATATCAATCCATAGCACCTCCCCCGAATGCTTAGCTTCGAAGGCTGCTACCAAATTCGTAGCATCATTTGCCTCGCGATTATCTCACAAAAAAAAAAGGATGTACCCTCTCTTGCAGGACTCCAGATATTTTAATTGCACCAAAGGATGAGTTTCAGTTTTCAAATTTTGACTGAGAATCCAGCCTATCATTGTAGCAAAATCATCCTCCACAAAAATGGAGTTAACCCCTAACACTCAACAGCGATAGCTAATACTTACCTAGACTGCCCTCAAGGAGACTAACTATTATAGAACAGCAAGTGCAAGATTTTTGTTTCAGTTGGTGAAAGCTTCCCCATCGACTATTGGGTCTCTTATTAATTTGCAGTTGAAAGTGTTGGATAATTAAACTAATTGCACCAAAGGATGAGTTTCAGTTTTCAAATTTTGACTGAAAATCCAGCCTATCATTGTAGCAAAGTCATCCTCCACAAAAATAGAGTTAACCTCTAACACTCAACAGCGATAACTAATACTTACCTAGACTACCCTCAAGGAGACTAACTATTATAGAACAGCAAGTGCAAGATTTTTGTTTCAGTTGGTGAAAACTTCCCTATCGACTATTGGGTCTCTTATTAATTTGCAGTTGAAGGTGTTGGATAATTAAACTAAATTTAATAATGATCTCACTTGAGTTAACCAACAATGACAATCTACGGGGCATGGCATGGAAAATCAACAAATAAATAGTTTAAGTATTTTGGGGAGTAAAAGTCACATAAGTTGAAATATTCATAAATGTCTCTTAAAGTTTTTTTTTGCAGGGATCAAACTCCGCAACTCTTGGATCGGCGTTCAATGATGCTTGGATCCTTTTGTCTAAATCTAGAAATCTTTTGCATCTATTGCTATGTCAGTCACAACTTCCCTTTTTTTCTTCACTAATTTAGCATGCGGTCCCACCATTGACCCATGTTTAAGGAAAAGCGCCTTTTTGTAAATGTCCCTCTCCTAAGTTACAAATGGATATAGGATTGAAGGAGTTGACCACTTTGATGCATGGTTGATTCCCCATTTAGTACGTATCATAACAAATTAAATAAGCTAAGGTCTAATTAGTGGAGGGTGTTGTCACCTTTGGCTATTATTTTTTTCAGATTAATAAGAAGGGATGGATCTCCAAAGGGAATTTGAATCATTAATTAGACGAACTGGAAGACAGGATATGCCTCCCTCCGTTTTTATTTTTTTTTATTTTCTTGTCGACGTTTCTCTTTTTAGTGTTGTTCCACTTGCTGGTCCTTGAACTTTCTAAGTGCAGCAGGAGCTGGAAGACCGGATATGCCTCCCTCTGTTTTTTAAAATTTTTTTCGTGTTTGTCTTTCTAGTGTTGTTCCACTGCTGGTCTTTCAACTTTCTAAGTGCTCCAGCTCGATTTCCTTCGATTGTTTTTTATTCTAACCATTGATTGCTGGGCTGATGTAGGCCCTGACGTTTTCACCATATATTTTGTTATTTATTATTAATGGCTCATACCTCGAGAAGTACTTAAGATTCAATGTAACTAAGATAAGGCAGTGACACCGGCTCTAGCCCAAAGGTCTCCATATGCTTATGCAAAAATTTTGCTCTCAACGGTCAACTTCGGTTTTGTCCTCTTCGCATCTATATCCTCTTCCTTCTATCATCATATTCTTATGTCAAAGCAGATCAATTGCCCATAGCACAAATTAGGAGAATTAAGTTATGAAAGGAATAGAAAATGAAGTAATCAACCATATTTGTTGGTCCCGGTACCCATTAAAGAAAAGCAACGGTGGAATTACAGAACTTTGCAATATATTTACCAAAATGAGATTCATTATATCATCTTAAATTAAGTTTATGGAGATAATCATCTTAAATTGAGTTTATGAAGAGAATTAAATAGAGGTGCATATGGTGTGATATCCACAACACCAAAGCTTGTACAATCCTGATGCATAGAGCTCATAACCATTATATCCTCTATGGATGGGGGACCATTTTGTTTATCCATCCATAATATTATCAAAAAATATCAATGAAAATGAAGGCAAACAAGAATAGAAGCATCGAACAAATAATAAAATTTATATTTTGTTATAAATTTTGAAAAATTGAGAACCATTTGTTCATATTTTGTGGATTCATATTATGTTGATATAGTACAGAGGCAACTGGTGTTCATGTTTTTCTTCGGTTAGTGCTAGATCACAGCCACTTCAAGACTTTATCGGCTAATGCGAACACCACTTTCTATTAATATAAAGACCGATGCATAATAATTTAACTACATTAGCACAATACGGTTACTAGTTGGAACCAAATAAGGCACAACAAATTTTTATCAGCATGACACCGAACACCCACATGACTAATGAAAGCATAATATTTAGATGCATTGGACATAAGAAATGCCCTTTTTTTTATATAGGATTGCATATGTTTTTCCCCGTGTTACTATCAACATGCCAAGTTGCCCATGATCCAAAATTTTTTAAGGAGAAAAACGCCAAATTACAAATGTCTCTTAAAGTTTTAAACTAGTCTTGTCTCCTAGAGTTTCTACGCTATGCCTTCTAAAATTTATATACTATTTAATACTAGTATTCATGATGCTGTGTCTTTAATATTCTGAAAGAGTGTCTTTTAGAGTTCCATGTAAGTATTAATAATTGTTAATTTTTAAATTCTTTAGAACGTTTATATGAGAGATATATCATGAATTATTATGCAAATTAAGTGAGAAAGAAGAAGTGGTGTAACGAAGCCATATTAGAGCTCATACTCCCTACCGACATATCAATTAAAGTGGTATTAGAACTTAGATGCTTCTACCACTTCCAATATAGTGGTATCATAGTTCAAGCATGTAAGCCCACCATACTTCCAAAGCTAACACTAGGCACATTAGTTGATAGCTTTTTTTGTATATCTAATTATTGTGCAGCCTAACAAGCTTGATGTTGCTTCACTCAGTATTCAATTAATGAATTACTATTAAATTAATGAAGCATGGGCCACTGGTAATAAGAGACTAATGTTTTTTCTTTAACTCTTTTAAGTAATATCTGGATTATCATCTGGGCCAAGATATCAGTTTGTAGTTTGTACCATGAACGGGCTCATGCAAGATAATTGACATTTTGATCTACGTCATATGCATGTCAATCAACATAAGCAATATATTTAAAATATTGCCTGATACAATGTAAAAACATTGGTCAAGATTTGTCAATAAATTATCTATTACGTTACATTAATTTCTTAGTTGCTCAATATTCAAATGGAATCTTAAGATGATGAATAATTGATGTTGGATTTGCTATGTTAATTTGTCGAGTTTTGGAAACCCCAATTTCTGACTAACATCCTAAAATATCTTGGGCCTTCTATATCTACATTTTAAAATTCTGATTTTTCCTCCTTTCATCTCTATGTGTGTGTGCGTGCGTGCGTGTCTCTCTCTCTCTCTCTCTCTCTCTCTCCAAAAAAAAAAAAAAAAAGTTCCTCCAAACGGGGATGGCAGAGAGGGACTTGTACGTGCCGTGGAGTTTTTATTGATATGGACGAGGGAATGGGGAGGAGAATGATAGGACCAACGCAAAGAGCCAAGGCTCATACGGATTACGTGCAGAAGGTTGCTTGTCTTGATGATTCCACGGCATCATAGACAATTATGGGACCTTTGTTTTCGATTGGAAGAAATTTAACTGTAAATTCTTATTTTACCTTCACGAGCAACAAGTTGTTAACAAGTTTCAATCTTTCCCTTTACAATTGTTGCGCAACCAAATCTGCTACGCCATACGTAGATTTATGATTAAACAAACTAACATATTTGAGGGTTTTTTTTTTTTTTTCTTGGCATGGAACGTCCCGTGCATTATAATTTTGTTAAAACATCAAGACCGATGCTTCCGGATGTTAAAACCAATTATCAAGCTGACAAAAATTAAGGTGACGGATATCAAATTTTTGCATGATCTTTTATCACTGTCTAGTTGACAAAATTTATCTTAATAATAGGTTGTGGGAGTTTATATTCATCTAATTGATGAAGTTTATTTTTTAGATATTTATCTTTTATTTGATCGTATCACTTCCAAAGCAAATGCTATGCTTGGGAAGTTTAGAGTTCGCTTCTAGTGCTTGCTTTGAGCTACTGCAATAAAAGTGGCCATAGGCAATGATCAAAAAGCATCGTCTGGAGCTACAAACTGTTGCATAAAGGTTTTGACAGCGGTATTCTAGTCGCCGGTTGTTGCCTAAAATCAAAAGCAACAATTGTTTTAAATTCAAGACAATGTCTAAACAATCATTCCTAACAGAACCTTAGGCAACTGTTTTACCTAACTAAATGCAACAACTGTAAATAAAAAAAAAAGGCAGTAGGTTCTTTTGTTACTAAGATATTTTTTTTTTAAAGATTTTGGCAGTGAGTTTTCTCTTTTAAGTAATAGTTTTTTGGAAGAATTGGCAATAGTTATTTATTTTGTACAAACCTTTTTACAAGTTTTGGCATTAGTTATTAATATTTAGGCAAGTCTTTGAGAGGATTTGGCAGTGATTTTTTCATTTTAAATAATGGTTATTCATGTTTAGGCAATGATTTTCTAAAGATGTCTACAATGTCTCTTGCCTTCTAATAGCTTTTACAACCCTTGTTGCACCAAAGGCTCTTGTATCTTAATATGCTAAATACTGAAATCATTCATATCACTGGATTTTTTGATTTCAAATTTTGCAGACATTATCATGAAAATCCAATAGAAAAAGCTAAGGCTCCTATACCACTCGTTGAGGTAGATAGAGAAAATAATGAAATAAAAGATCAGAAAGAAAAGAAAAAAAATACACAATATGTATTTATATAGTTTGGCCTATTGCCTACGTTCATTGGATAGATAGAGATGATGCAAAAACTTCACCACAAAAAAAATGAAGATTGCAGAGTATAAAATTTTCTCTCAAATGCTTGCTCCTAATACATTCATTTTTTAGAACACTCAGTTGCTCTCTACTTTTAGGGTACAAAAAAATGTATAGTTGAGCAAGTAGATTTAGACTCAAACTAGCTAGTGTTCCTCGGTAATCAAGTTAATACAACTTGATCTCAAAAATTTGTAAACTCAAGATGTACTCAACAATCAACGTAGCCCTTTTCTGTGCTTGTGATTCATTGGCATACGTTGATCTTAATATTTTAGATGAAATATTATACTGTCAAAAAACGTTCACATTCCTCACAATTTTCTTATAAGCATGTGGTTGGTCTTGGGCAAGGCGAGGTCCAAGACTGTGACTTTCCGCGAGCTGCTTGAGTTGGGCCCATTAAGTTGGAATTAGTGAGCCCGTCATGGAGTTTAGTGTAAAATAATTAGCATTTATCGTTTATTTTCCTATATGTATCGTCTTGCTATCGGCAAAAGTGAGATTTCTTTTCATCGAAACAAACTAAAATTTGTAAGGCCTCCGTATAACGCGCGCAGGAAGAAACCCTTTGATAAGAACGAGGACTAGGAACCCTTGATCCAAAGCCGCCGCGAGCAAGCTATATATATGAGCTGCGATTTATGCTGATATGAATAGGACGATCGGAATGAAGACTGTTGCCCAACTTATATACTACATTGACCGACGACTATCCAGACTTCCAATAGGTCCAAAGGCACGCTTCATCTTGCTGTGATTTTAAACACTATAGGTGTCAGCAAGGTTGAAGAGATACACATATACAGACAAGCAAAGAAGCACACATATGTCCATGATATCATAAGGTGTTGCATGCATCCACCCCCTTCAAGCAGTGGGTAAGAAGCTTCCATGGCAATGCCGCAAAGCCCCTCCTTGGCATCAACGTCCCTTTCCATCCTGATGTACCCTTTCTCGCCCCAAGATGAACCCCACGAGTTCTTCACCAGCCAATACTTGGTACCATCACTCGTCGTGCCGTAACCGACAGCAGTGACACCATGATCCAAATCAGTCCCACAGTCCCCAGTGAACACACCACCCGAGTAGAACTGGAAAGCAAAGCCACCGGCATCGATGGCTACCGACACCGGCTGGTTCGCCACAGCCTTGAGGAGCGCCGCCTCACTGTTGGCCGGCACGTCCTCGTAACCGCTGATGGTGGCCGCATGGGAGCGGGATTTCTCGGTGTTGCATGTGCCATCAGTGGCCATGTAGGGGTAGTTTGCTTCGGTGGTAAGGCCTCCATTCTTGATGATGAATTTGAAAGCATCGTCCATGAGACCCCCATTGCATCCTTGATCCTCGCCTTTGGTGTCGCAGTCGACGACTTCTTGCTCCGATAGAGAGATGAGCTTCCGGTGCTGAGTTTGGTGATTCCCTCCATGCGGCAACAGCAGAGAAGGCCCAGCAGCACCCTGCCGGTAGTGCATTAATTGGATGTTACATTGTTTGTAAAACCAATGGAAGACTAGTAGCTAGTAAGCTGAGATTTTGTAGCATGATGGATGCTGAACAGTTGAAATGAAGTGGTTATGTAACATGTATACCACATTGGCCTTGGTCTTTGATGGGCGTGACTGCACCCTTAGCCCTCCAGTCCATGCTCGCGGGCACTGCAGTGGCGCTCTCGTACTTGAAGCTCTTCGTCGCCATCCCAGAGCTCGCTTGGGATGGTTTAAATCCGGTGTACATGGCGGTGAACTCTTCATTGGTGAGGTCCGCAAACTGATTGATACCGAGCTTGTACTTGTGGTTCCCAGCAGCGTTGAATGATTCGATCAATTCGACGTTGGCTTGGAAAGTTTTGGAGCGCTGCGCCTTCTCGGCTGCGTCTTTGTACACGCGCCCAAACTGAGCCATCCATTGCTCGTGCTTCTCCATCATCGACTGTCCGTAAGAGTGCGGGATGCGGCGTGAGAAGCCCAGAGGGCGATCACAGCCAAGGCTGCCAATAGGCATTTTTTGTTGATGAGAAAGCCATGGAGCTAAAGGTGGTGGAATGGACAGGCAGGGATTAAGTCGGTTGTATGTACTGAATTCTCAGGAGGGTGTTGGTTTATATAGAGAGAAGGGGAGGGTTGCACTTCACGTAGTGGTGGTGGATGGGGACTTCTACGTGCCGTGCATGACTTCTGCATTGATTTGGATGAGGAGAATGACAAATAGAACAACACTGATTGAAAAAAAAAAAAAGCCTAATTAGCACAAACAAGGGGTCAAGCTGGTTATCTTAAAGAGGCTAATTGTTGCAGAACGGCATGCGCAAGAGTTTGGTTTCGAAGGCTTCCTTGTTGATCTCACTTGAGTTAACCTGCAATGATATTCTACTTGATATTTTGATCTACATCATCGCAATCAATATAAGCGTTATGTTTTAAAATATTACCTGATACAATGTAGAAATTTGGTCAAGATTTTTTAATAAGTTATCTATCACTTTAAATTAATTTCTTACAAGTTCCTAAATATTCTAATTGAATCTTAAGAGGATGATTAATGTTGGATTTGCTATATATGCATGTTTGTCGAGTTTTGGCGACCCCAATTTCTGAAAATTTGTTGGGCCTTGTATTTCTATATTTTAAAGTAATGATCTTTCCCTCCATACGGAGGTGGCAGAGAGGGACTTGTACGTGCCGTGGGGTTTTTATTGATAGGGATGAGGGAATTGGGAGAAGAAAAATGGGACCCTACAAAACGAGCCATCGGGTGATACTACCGGCTTATGTAACAGAAAGGAAGGGCAGGTTGGGATTACGTGCAGAAGGTTACGTGTCTTAAGGATTCCGCGGAATAGGCGCCAATTAGGGATCTTTGTTTTCGATTGGAAGAAATTAAACTCTAGATTCTTGTTTTGCCGTCGTAGGCACGTTGTCGACAGGTTTCAATCCTATCTTTCCCTTTACAGTTGATGTGCAACCAAATCGGCCACGCCTTTCTTAGGTTAATCATCAAATAAACTAGGTAAACATATTTGAGATTTATTTGCATATAACATTCTGTTTATTCTATTTTTGTGAAAACATCCGGACCGGTGCTTCCAGATTTTATAACCAATTATCAACCTGATATGTTATAGAGGCTAATTCTTAAGCGCAAGTGCGAGATTTTTGTTTCCCTTGGAGAAGCCTTCACTATTAACTGTCGGGGTTTTTTTTTTTTTTTTGGCAAAGTAAAAAGGGTTGGAGGAGGGCATCTCAGAATGGCTACCTCCCTTGGGCATGGTCATAGAACCCCAACTCCGTTAGAGAATGATCGATTTGGTTCTCTTATTTGCCGTAGGGACGTTGCTCAGCACTTTTTTTCCCCCTTTTGTATATCCAATTATTATGCAGCCTAACTAGCTAGGTGTTACTCGAATTGGTATTAAATTAATCAAGGGACCCTCGAAAGTTCAGCATGAGCCGCAGGTACGGCAACGAGAGATTTCGGTCAATTTGCATCAAGATCGAGCTGATATAACAGTACATATCTGAATCAATCGATATTTTTATCTAAATAATATTTATTTTAAAAAAAATTATAAAAATAATATTTTTTTAAAATTTATTAGAGTACTATCTAAAACAAAATCGTTCTATGATAGGATGATTTGTGTACTGACTCATCACCTTTTATGCCATGTGGATTGTAGAGTCAGCACCAAAAATTCACCCTATGGTAAGTTATGGAGTCAACACCAGAAAATCGTCCTATGTATTACTATAAGGCGACTCATAGAGCCATCTTAAGATAGAGCGACTTTGAGTATTGTCCCTGCCGCCTCATTATTTTTTACTCTACATAAATAAATTTTTCAAATAATCCACCAACCATGATCTCATATATAAAAATTTTTGTAAATATTTCCAAACAAAAGCCTAGTAAGCTCACAATGTTGACATGGTAAGTGCAATAAATACTGAGGATCTTGATGAAGAATTCCTTACCATTTTCTTTAGAACTACTCGAGATCTTTACAACCACTAGATGGCCATTATCAAGCTTTTCTTTATACATTATAATATGCATTGATCTATTTTGTGACTGAAGCAAGAGGTTATCTTCTTCACATCGGAGTATCTATATCTTGTTGGGCAAGTGCCCAAACTTCTCTATAAAAATTTCTAGCCTTGGATCTTTTCTTGACCCATTCTTGCCACTTAAGATTATGTTGGAATTCGAGTTCTTAAAAGATAATAAATAGAACAAAAATCATGTTAATGATAAAAATTATGAGACAATCCCAAACTTTAAGTATATTACCATATAAAGATCGACAATGATTTTTTTATGCAAGAACAAAAATTGTAACATATGCATTGAGATTGAAAAAATTTATAACATTAATCTCAAATTAATGTAAACCAATGATTAATTATTACAAAGTTTGTTAGTAAAAAAAATATATAACTAATATAACTATTAAGAGCGTATATACTAAGGTACTAAGGCCTCCTTCGTGTCTGCCTCTTATAGATGTATCATCTCTGGCCATACAGATGATGGCTTAGGCACAGCATCAATCGATGGAGACGAAAGTGCCTGACGTCTGAAACCCTCAGTCTACCTCTGCCTCTGGTCTTCCCATGCACATGATCGATGTGCTACTCATCGGGTCGATGTGACGTCTCTCCCGGCTCACTAATCTTCTATAATATAGACACATCATCTATGAAGAGGTCGAAGTCCGAGAAATTAGGATATGAGGTGTGCTTGGCATATGATGGGTACTCGAATCATCCATAGATAGCATTGTATGAAGTCATCTATCCTCAGAGATGAGTCGCATAGTGTCGATAAAGCTGTCCATAACATCGGCAAGTGCTCGATCCTTACATCCAATGGTGATCGAATGGAAGCCATTCTTTTTTCGATGGTACAGTGACGTAATTCTCTAAAACTATCAGCATCAAAGAAAAAATATATATTATTCATAAGTATAGCAATAACGACATAATAAAATGTGACAAAAAGCAAAATATATTTACTAGGAGAAAATACTTAACAGTTTATTGGAAATTATTGGATCCATGCTAGAAGGAAGTATCCTAATGGAAAATAATAGTGACAAGATTTGGATCCATTTTGTTGAAAATTATTGTGAGAAGTGACTGCATGAATATTTGTTTACTAGAAGAAATACTTAATATTTTAAATAGCTTACATAATAAATGCATTCTATCATCAATAATAGATATAGAAGATCTTATCCCATTCATAAATTATATTAATTCTATAGGTCAATTACGGTAATCAAACGATATGTAGTAGAGGCCAAAAAAAATTTCGACAGTATTTTTTTTAGTTCTCCCCATACGGCTAAAAATGTGTGAAAACTAAAGAAAAATGCTATCCGAAATTTCTCTCGAATCCTCAACATACCATTTGATTACTGTAATTATTTATAGAACTAATTACAATTCCTAAACTATTCAAACTGAATAGTTAATTGACTAATATATATAATTCTTCCATCCGTACAAAAATATATAAATGTACGAATACCGTAGAATATGTACATTAATCAAAAAATGGATCTATGATTTTATGCAATATAAAATTTTGAAAAATAAATGATGAGTAGAAAATTATTTTGATAATTTATTTATAAATTAATATTATTTAGATAAAATTATCTTTTTCTAAACAATCTATCTGTTGTTGAAGAAATAAATTTATAATTTATATAAAAAAATAAAATCATAAAAATAAAAAATATGGGTACCTTTGATGGCCTCTCTGGATGGGGGGACCGCCAAGAGGAGGTATGGGGGGGCGGGAAGGGCCCCAGGAACCACCGGGAGGGAGGGGCATTGAGGACCATCGAGAGGAGGGAGGGGCAACGGTACATCGAGGAGGAGGGGGGGTAGGCCGAGAGGAGAAGGGCCACCGAAGATCGAGAGGGAGAGGAGGGAGGTTCTCAATCGGGGACGAGAGGGAGAAGGAGGGGGTTTCTCGCATCGGGGAATTCTTGCACCAGGATCGAAGGGGAAAGGGAGGGGTTCTCGCGCCAGAGATTGAGAGAGAGGTGGGGGTTTTCTCGCACGAAAATCGAAAGAAAAGTTGGGGGGCACGGAGGGATTTAGTCGGAAGGGTTAGGAAGGTAAAATCACCAAAGTCGCCCTACGGTAGAAGATTTTCTTGTGTTAATTCCACAGTCCACATGACATGAAAGATGGTGAGTCAGCACACAAAATCATCCTATCATAGAATAATTTTTTTGGAACAGTACTTTAATAAATATTTGAAAAAAAATATTATTACATAATTTTTTTAAAATAAACATTATTTAGATAAAAAAGTCGAACCAATATAAAGCAATATATTCTAAAAATTTACTCGACCATCAACGGTGAAAATTTCTTAATAAGTCATTTGTTCACTACTTAGTTACTAGATGATCATCAAATTAAATGACGACTTTTTTTTGGGTAAGGAGATGATTAATGTCCGGTTTGCCGCATTCGTCGAGATTTCGTAATCTCAATTTCTAAAATTCCTGCCACCATCCTAAAATATCTTGGGCCTTCATTTCTGGCCTACGTTTCCGAGCCACCGCAATATGTGCGCCTTGGCACCGAGATGGTTGGGGATTTCCGGGCAAAACGAAAAAAAAAAAAACACACGATAGGTAAATGAAATATCGACGTCCACTTCCCAGGTACTTCTGTCATCTCCGACCAACGGAGTAATGGAATCGTGGAAAGCACCACGATGACACCTTTCGCGTCGTTACCGTCCTCGTCTTAGGCCCAGATTATTTCCTGTTATTATTCGTATTATTTCACCAGCCGCTGGGCCAACCCACTGAAGGACAACACGGATCCTCAAATGTGAATAAACCGGCTCAAGTCGCGCACAACTGACACTTCACTTGCATCATCCATGGTGTTCCACTTTTCGTGCCATCTACACGGGACCTGTGCTTCCAACTTTTCTAACCAATGCTCAACCTGATACCCATGATCCAGGAAAGAAATTTTAGAGTCTCTGAACCTATCTTTAAACAGGTTTCAGTCGCCTCATCTCGATCCTTACCCTCATAAAATGCTTGTCCTTGGACATTTGGCAAAGGGCCTGCTCTACCACCACCACCCTCATAACATAAAGGGTCATCTGATACCAATGGAAGACACACACAAACTTTGTGGTAGTTTCGTATGGGGACACCAATGGAAGAACCGACCGACTTGGTTCCAGTTGCTCGGGCTTTTTCCATCACATACGAAACTGATATTGACAAACTCATAAACGATTTCTCAATTTCAGCTGCGAACTGGCCACTTGTGAACATTAACTACTAATTTAGACTGCTACCACTGATAATGACAATATGCAACAAAAATTACAGGCGCAATTGGCAGGGATAACTATCACTCATCTTAGCAAGCATCGGATCATGGAAGCCACATCTAGTAACGAATGATCATGATTGTACACTCATTTAAACAGAATTCAGGAGAGGGACCTACCACACTTAGTGGGTCCCAAGCTGTTGTCATGACTCAGGAGAGGGATCTACCCCACTCGATGGGTCCCAGCCTGGTGGTTTGATGTTTGGCCAATCTCCACGACACCCTAACCTGATGTACAGACTCTTCTTTCCTGTAAGACACATGAAATCGCAGTTTTTAAAATTGAACCAAACTGTCAAACAAGACTATGGCAGAACTTGAGAATCCTATTAATTTGTATCTTCTCTGCAATGAAAAAAATACTGCATTATTATCATCCAGAAATAAGAGATGGAACATTAAGTCCCACTTATTCTTTATTCTTAGATTCTTAGAAAGGTCAAGCTCTTTCCATATGACTGATATCAACAAACTATTCATATGCTTCACTGGAACGCAATGTCTTTCGTTATGATAATTACTTCTTAAATTCATGTTGAGGTATTTTGTTGTATTGAAGTTACATCTACCATCTTACTGTCAGAACACAATTAGATATCAAATTAATGGAGTTAGGAAGCTTGGGTAGAACTGAGATATTGTCATGGTTATCCCTGACTTCACCATGGAACTGGAGACAACATAAAAGTTGTTTCCAGGCAAGTTCATATTCCCTAAAATGGTATTGTAAGAAAAGGGAACTGGAATATGCACACACAGAATCATAAAATAGACAAAATTAAATACCTGTAAGCTGATTGTCTGATAAGATTAGTTGTTTTAATGCACTCAAGCACCCCTGAGCAACATCTCTAGCATGCTTCAAGTCCCAACCACCAAGCTTCACAACTACTTCAGCATTTGTATAACCTATACTTCCATCTTGTATGTGCCTTCGAGCCGCCTCCTTTGCAGAAGCTTCATCTGCATCAGCAGAATATTCCCTATTGTCAAACTAGCATATCTTGGAACTCTTCTTGTTATGATAATAACCAGCTAATTCAGATAGTTAGCAACCCTGTACTTCATTTCGCACAACTCCTTCCAGAGAGAGGGAAAAAGAAAGATTATGAGTCAAGGTCTATAGTAGTAGTACCTATTGGTGATGGTATAGTACCATACAAACACACAATACACGTCCATTTGCCGGTACAGCAAAGATCCAGGTGCTGTACATGTCCAATGTGGTACTGACATGGGGCATACCAGCACCAATACCTTATTGGTACAATCTCGTACCAGTATACGCTCGTACCTAAATCCTTGTTATGAGTCCTCACCAAGAAGAATCTTACAATTAATTGTACATAAGAAACAGGACGGTATGAGTACTGATTGTTAGCAGCACATTACTAGAAAGTAATAGGGTGTAGATGAATTGCACTTTTTGAGTTGCTGAACAAAGCAGATAAGCAAGGGCAATCAGTAAGTTCTCCATATGCATGAAGCACATCAGCTGCCATCCTTGAATTGCTTGGTAAAACAGACATGGTAACAAAATAATTTTTTAGTATCAAGCACATTGAGCTTGATTTTATAACACTGCTTATCCTGTAAGATATTTTCAAATTAGTTAATCAAATGCCAGCATGTCATTTTAAGTTTATGCACCGATGTGTCAGTATAAATTACTTATGAATGGAACCTAATTTAAAATCAGAGCAGTTGCAAAAGCAATAATAGAAAGAGCACACTACACACTAGGGTGCTGTTTGGGAACAGCCAGACTGATCCTGCTGGATTCAGGGGATTGGGAACAACCCAATCAGGCCCAGCCCAAATCAACCTGACTCCCCCAAGACCATATCCCGCAGGAAGAAAAAGGAAAAAAGGGAACCTGCTGGCCTTTTTACCTTTCTTCGTTATGCTTGGGCCTCTCCCACTCCCTCATCATCACTGACCTCTCACCTTCTCCCACCTCACCCCTACTCCACCCTCTGTGGTGTGGTGGTGTGTTTTTGGGGGACCATCCAACAATATATACTTGTCAGAGTACCCAAACAGTCAATTTGGTAGAGTATTTACTGGCTCAAACCCCCATCCCTATTGAATATTCACACTATTGGTCATGATCCACATAGTAAAATTGGCTAAAATCCAAAATCACATATTTTTGAAGTATCCAACCTATGCATCAAGCAGGTGCAAAAATGGACGGCTTTAATGGATGATATAGTGCATTACTATAATCTAAGCATCAAAGCCTATTGAAATCCCATCCATACATGTGCTAATATGTACAGGTCAATGACCTATGAAGTGGATTTTCAATTTATATGCCCTACTATATATTTTTAACATGATTGGGACATCTATATTTTGCACCCACTCAACACATTAGATACCTTCAAAACATATGATATTTGATTTATAGACATTTCTGCTTGTGTAGATTTGATAAATGGTGTTGATCTTTGATTTATATGTCCATCATCGATTTTTCTTTAAGTGCTAAATCATTTACCAAAGATATAAAGGTTAGTGCATAGTCCAACTCTAATAAGAAATGCTCACCAGCTAGATCATGACCATTACTAACAGCAATATTATACAAGGATTGTTAGAATTGTGTTTGTGACCAGTTGAGATCAGTGGGTAAAGATGGTAGCTTACCTGGAGCTTCAGATTTGGACAACCATACGGTGAATCCAGCATAAAGATGCCGCCACTTATCAGGTCTCCTAGCAGCTCCATGCAGCCCTCCCAATGTTGCAACCACAGCACGGACATGACTGTGACATTAAGCACTTAGAGATGTTTCCCCCTATCAATTGAACCACAGGTGGAGGATAAAAATAAAGCTATACAGCATACCTACTAAGCCCATCTAATACAGCACCTTCCGCTTCAGCAACAGAATCTGCTCCTTCTGAAACGACCCCTGGAAGTTATCACACTTTGTTAATGCACTGCAAAATATGAATAAGAAGTAACTGAGATTTAAAAGCAGTATAGAGCAATTCTAATGATAACGTATGGAACATGCAAAGGAGAGTTGTCATAATGTCTAAGTAGCTGGTTGATGTCAAAAATAAACTACACAGTTGAAGTCAGCTAGGCAACAGACAGTTTACCATCCAAGATTATGCAAGACTGATCCCAGCACTAACAGGAATCAGGGAATAGAAAAAAACTTATCATGTTCCCACCCACTTGCTAGAAAAAAAGTTATACCTATTTGTTGGCATGTTTCAGCATGTAAAATTTGAATACATTTTAAAATTTGGATAAAATCTTAAACTATGATAAATGAGTAAATAGTGAAAGAAATAACAGCATGCAGCAAGGTTTGTCGTACTGGTTGGTACCACTACACACTGTATAGGTACTAAACCAGTACTGAACCGGCATTCAGTACAGGAGGCATATTGACACCGTAATAGAATGATGATACCAGTACAAGGTCGGGTATCACGACGGCAAACCTTGGCATGCAGAAAAGCTTTTTCTTTTAATATGTAACAAGATTATGCCATGCTTTTGAATCAAAACTGATGGCTATGCATGTTTACTTTACACAAGGCATCATCAGACTTTAGTGATACTGATGGTTGCTGATATAAAGTAACAAAGCAATAATAATTCCAGATAAAACACGTATGAGAAAATGGCACAGTGAGGACTGATATGGAGGGTTTTTTTTAAATAGAACAGGTAAAACAAAACACTTAATGAAATGCTTAAGTTACAGAAAAAGAAGCTACCTGAAAGAAAACAAAAATGTTAGTACAGAAATCAATAGTAAGCTTGTCGACCTCATTTCCTTATCCCCATACAACAGTTCTGTTAACTACACTATAATCAATACATTTAACCACAGTCCACAACTAGGTTTCAGCTTTATGCTTGATTCCGACTTTATACCCAAAAAGGGTTAGTTCCTCTATCAATGCAAGCTTTTTCAAATCCTCTACATCATTCATTAACTTTTACAGAGAAATGTAAATTTACATTGCAATATATATTGTTTATTCCATGGGAAAGAACTTTATCTCCATCACCAAAATATTCAGCTAGAAGTGACATAACAAGAGCCACTCTCAATCCAAATTAATTCAAAGGATATTATCTTGATTAGTCTAGCTGAGCTCCAGAATGCCAATACCTTCTGTCCATCACATTACTAAACAATCAAAAACTGTTGACCAAGGGGGTAAAGCAAATCGTTAGGTATTATTATTTGAGAACATTGCCTTGAGAGTTGGAACACGGCCTGCACTGGTGGGCTAATATAATGCAACTGTAGAACAACTTGTCAAGCTAAAAGTTTCGCACAAAGTTCGCGACTCGCAATCTCCTTTTGTGATTAAACAACAAGATGAAGATGTAACCAAGTAACCAAAAAAGTTGTTGCTTGGGACATTGATGAAATGGAGTTTGAGGAGGAGAGGATTGTATAAAGATTCTGAATGCTTTGCTGGGGTTTAATAATTTAATTCATAAGTCATAATACTTCCTATACAATTGGAACAAAAACCAATTCCAGGTAAGTCAACTTCTGAGCATTTCAAACCAAAAATTCAATTGTTAAAATAAAAGTATTAGCTGTCTCATAGTTTAACATCAAACCATAAATTAGAATACATTATTACCATAAGATCTGGACTTTGAATTGCTTAAATGACAATTCTCCAGTTCATGTCCAAAGAGTATTACACTATTACTGATATCGGCACAGGTACAACAAGGTATCATGGTTCAAAAACTACCATTTCATCCACAAACAGCACCGAAATACTTCATTAGTGAAAACTATGTTCAATCTATTAGATAATAAGAAAGAAACATCATCACCTGCTGATTAAATTAACTCATGTAGTCATGTGTCTAAAAAATGCCCAAATAAGACAGCATTGTTGCCCAAATAAGACAGCATTGTTAATGTTTCACTACTGGTTACAGAATGGTCCGCTGTGACAAATGGTCTAGAGATTGCCTTAGAAATTGTATATTTTATGACTACACCATGCATGGCTAAAAAGCCACCAAAATATTATAGTGTAGTCCTTAGGTATTACTGTTGTTGTA
This sequence comes from Elaeis guineensis, assembly GCF_000442705.2. Lineage (NCBI taxonomy): Eukaryota > Viridiplantae > Streptophyta > Magnoliopsida > Arecales > Arecaceae > Elaeis > Elaeis guineensis. The sequence goes on along the minus strand of NC_025996.2, from coordinate 11,948,658 downwards.
GAAAATGATCAACGGTGTGGGCTTAAGTTTTGGTGGCCAATCATGTATTTAATTTGTCTGATTGCAGCAACAAATCAAATGTTAGTCGGCACATACAGTGCAATCAATTTATTTACAAGGATGAGGATGCTGAGTAGTTTGATACACATGAATAATCAAGACTGGAAAATTAGATGGATATCCACGATATCACAAACTGATTTACTTGACACGTGATGCATAGACTGGTCCAAGGACAGAGAATTTGATGCATGACTATTATACAAGAGAAAGAACTCTATGGATGGCTGTGATTTCAAAACTAGATTGTGGCACATTGGTGCACGTGACAGAGAGGAAGAGAATGGATACACTGGAGATAAGTGACAAATATACTCCCAATTTTACTTGATAATGATTGTCTCTTGATGGCCAAGATTATAATTTATCTCTTGAAGAAAGAGTGCATTTGTAAAACCAAGCCACGCCACCTACTGTTAAATTTCAGAAAAGAAACCCCAGATTCTGAGCAAACATTGTCCATCTACAGCATGAAGCCTTTCAAGTTAATGACCCACAGTGTTCACAGAAACCCAGCACATATCTACAATATATAAATGAATCAAAATAAATCATCTTTCTTTAAAACTATCAATTTACTGTCCGGCTGATGCACAGGCGGCAAGTTTGCAAAGCATTTGAAGTTTGTTTCTGTGCAATGTACAAGTTGTAGACCCCAGCAAATGGACAAATCATGGATTTGAATGGGATATTATCCATATTTCAACTCCAAAAGACAAAACACAATTGATTCTGTTTTATGGAGTTGGAGGGTCAATGGAGAGCATTACATGACATTTGAGTTTTGGTGGCATAAAAAATACATTCTGATGTAATATTTTGTTCAGAGGAACTTATTATCCTAAAACAAATTCATCATGCAACATGTAGGTGCTGTAAAGTAGTAGCTCCTTGCATGAAGAATTTCATCAAACAAATGCTTAAAGAGAAGTTGTCCTCTTCAAACCCACTCGAATAACACAAATGAGAACACCACGTGAGCAACCTGTGCTTATCTCCATGCATATATTTCCTTTTTGGTGCTCATCAAACCCACTCTTGCTCTACTTTCTCTCCTCCACTTATGACTCAAACCTATTGAACTGTAGGCAACTTCAGGCATGAGTGAAGGAACCTAACCTAAGCATAAGGAGAAAAAAAGAAGGAAAGAAACAAAACAGCTAAAACTAGTTTTTTTTTTTTTTTTGGGTGGGGAGGCGTGGGGAGGGGGGGAGGTTGGGGGGTGATGGAAACTGGTTTGGGTCTGGCATCTTTTGAGTTGTGCCATCTGCTTGTGGGTCCACTACTTGACGACATACTTGTTTGGTAGGTCTTCAAGATAACTCAAATACACGGAAGGACATAAGAGAGCTAGAATAGGCTCACGATTTGGCTCCATGAAGTTTTGGTTTGGGTGGACATAATGCTACTAACCATGGTTTTGAAAACCGATCTGAACTGTTCGATACACCCCGTACCGAGCCAGACCGACGGAGAATCGGATGGTTTCAATGTCCAAAATGGTTCAGAGGAAGAGAGAGAGAGGAATACAGGGCCTCCAATAGCCGCCGAAGGACATCTGACGTCTTGCCAAGGTTGGTACGTGCGGAAGGAGGGAAGGAGAGAGAGTGGTAGGTCCTTACCAGGCCTCTGGAGGCCTTCGAACGGACGACACCTCCACCGCGACATCTCCAACGGCCAGCCAGCCCACATCGAGGGCCTGAGGGCGGTCGAGCCGGAGGAGAGCCTCCGCCCCCTTATTCGTTTTCGAAACAGGGATTTATCCCTGTTTCTGATTTTTTTTGGATTTTAACGCGTGAAGTCAGTGACCTAGTTGCCGACTTCGCAAATTTTTATTTTTTTTAAAAATTTCAATTGAAGATAGCAAACCAACTTTGCCAACTTCATCCGAATTTTCTTTTTAAAAGAAGGGTAAAGTCACCAATGCTGTTGCCGACTTCGCCTGTTAAAAATCAAAAATAAAAATCGAAACAGGGATGAACCCCTGTTTCGAATCCACCATCTTTCGCGGCCCTCAGTCCTTCGCTCCCTCCGTGCTGTCTTGCCAGCCTTCGAAGAGCTTGCAGCAACGTCGTTGCCCGTCCAAAGGCCTTCGATGAGCCGGTGAGGTCTCCCACTCTTTCTCCTTCCCTCCCTCCATGCGTATCGACACTCGGCAAGATCCCAGATGGCCTCCCATGGTTGTCGGAGGCCCTCTCTTCGTCTCCCTCTCCCCCTCCCTCTCTTCCTCTTCTTCTCCCCCTCTCTCTCTTCCTCTCTTTCTTCTCCCTCTCTCTTCTCTACCCTATCGGTTCGCACCAGTCCAATCCAATACGGATCTGTACTGAGCCGTACCATCGGTCGGCCGATATGAGCTTCAGTACCGAGTCTGCGAACCTTGCTACTAACCAATCTAAAGTTAAGAAAGCCTACAATAGATATTGCATTAATACCCTCATGCAAGATGTGTGAGTGCCCGAGCATGAACCATTCTTATTTAAAAAATAAAAAACAGAAAATATAAATATAAATATAATATATTTCTTAACTCAGGCATAATTCTATGTCAACTTCTATTCCAATCCAAAGTCAAGTTTTTAATATAAAACCCTATTGTCTATCTAGGTAAGTTTCTTTCCTTCAAATCTTTTACCACTCTACAACCAATAATAAGGACCTTGCCTCATGGAGGCGTCTTTGGCCTATATTGCGCATGTTTAAACTATTTCTTTACTAACTAAAAGAAATACTAAGAGAGGAGGTAACCTTCTTTCTCAAAATCTAATTTGAAAAAGATTCCTTAAGCAAATACGGTGAAGGCTCGTAGATATCCTCCATAAGTCTTTTCTCAGGACAACTTTATGTTTCCTCTCCTGAATGTTTTGGATAATCAAACCATCTCAATCCCAAGTTATGTGATATGTTACACAAAATACTATACCAAATAGCTCAAGTGGTGTCAATAACCAAACCTTATTCCTTATAGCAGACAGGAGGATCTACACTAAGCAAGGTATGAGAGGTAACCTTAGGAGGATTGATGAGAATGAGGAATTCCGCACTTATTTTAGACGGAGATGTCATAATTTAGGAATTATGGGATTTTAAATAATCAAGAGATTTTTGAGAGGTTTTACCTTGTTTCCATCTTAGAGAGATTTTATTTTTTTCCATCTTGAAGAGATTTTATCTTTTTTTCATCTTAAAGAGATTTTATCTTGTTTCCATCTTATTTGAGAGATTTTATTTCATTTTCACATTGACAAAAAATCTTGTTTTCATCTTAGAAAGATTTTATCTTGTTTTTATATTGAGGGATATGATTTTCACTTTTATTAGAATGCGATTTTATTTCCATCTTATTTGAGAGTCTATTTAAAAACTCCTATTGTATTGAAGGAGATAGCTTGGAATGACAACTTGAAAATCCTAAAGTGGATTGTTTTTCTTCCTCTTAACTTCTTTATTTTCCTTTGGCTACTTTTTTTCCACTTGATTTCTTTATTTTTCTTTCATTTTATTTTTCTGTCCAATTTGCTATTTTGATTTTTCTCGGTACCGCATCAAATTGGTATCAGAGCCCTATCAGATCACTTTCTGCGCATTGTGCAAATTGCTCTGAGATAATTGGCATTGTCTCGTGGAAGGTACAGTTCCTTCATTGAATCTTGTGACTCTTTCAAATTGCGGATAGCTTCTACGATTGCTTAGGCCTTTTCTTTATTCCATACTTTACTAAAAAAAGAAGAAAAATCCGAATCATTTTATTGGCTTCATTTTGTTCACTTTTTTTTTTCAGTAGCTCGATTAGATCACATCATCTCTTTGATATTGCATGAGTTAGAAACATAGGCACCATATTTGACTTTATATTTCTTAGTGTGAGCATCGTGATTGAATTTCTCGATGATTATAGTATATATCACTTTTGTCTTTGCCCTTCCTTGCTACCATGACCATTGGCAATTTGAAAGATACTCCTTCCGTAATGGAAAAAGAGTTTGAATTAGTTAAAAATACCCAGACAGCATTCCAAAAAAAACTTTAAACCAAATATGCCACTCGTTAGACCGACTTCAACCTGAGCTTATTGAGCTTCGTGCTAATCAGGTTGATCACCGCATGGACATGGCTAATCTTATCGATCAGCAGATCAAATGCCTACCGTCTCTGAGAGAGTCAAGATTGGATAAATAACCTCTAAAGGATGACCATACTAGTAGTCAATCCATTCATCAACCTCTTCGGACTCTTAATGTCATGAGATGTATCATCACCACTCCTACAAACTCTGAGGCATGGAAACGCACCAGCATTTTTCATACTTATGCCCAATATGGGGATAAAGTTCGTAAGCTTGTCATCAATGGGGTAGCTTTATGAATGTTGCGTCTAAATCCGCCATTAGTAGATTGAAACTGAAGTCTCAACCTCATCATCATCCTTATAGAGTTGTCTAGATAGATAAAACTTTACTTCCTATTGGTGAGTGTTGTCTAGTGCCAATTTAGATGGAAGGCTACTCTGCTAAAATTATGTGTGATGCATTACCCATGGAAGTTGCTAGTGTCTTACTCGATCGATCTTGGATTTATGATGTGGATGCTCATAACTTTGATAGGGAAATACCTATGTTTTATGCATAACAAAAAAAAAAATAGGTTAAACCCTACTAAGGCAAGTGAATCCAAATCTGCAAAAAGGGATAAGAGTTCTCTTCAAACCCTTAATCAAAAAAATTGTCACATTTTGACTCATAGAAAATTTGAAAAAGAGAGTTGGGAGTCTGGAGTAATATTAGCTGTCATCTCTAAAGATGAGATCCACTTGACCTCAAACTCCCAAGATAACCCACCTCCCGAGATTGAGCAATTGATGGAGGAATTTAAAGATGTGACCCCAAAGGACAGACCAGATAGCCTACCTCCTATGCATGGCATCCAACATGCCATTGACTTAGTTTTGGGATCCCAGATACCTAATCTTCCACACTATAGGTTGAACCCTAAGGAGCGTAAGGAGATGAGAAAGCAAGTAGATGGCTTATTGCAGAAAGGTCACATTCGACCTAGCCTCATCCTTGTGCTGCACCAACCCTTTTGACCCCTAAGAAAAATGGTACGTGGAGGATGTATGTAGATAGTAGAGCTATCAATAGGATCATTATCAAATATAGGTTTTCCATTCCTAGGCTTGAGGACATGCTTGATCAATTAGCTAGCTCTACAGTCTATTCCAAATTTGATTTATGTAGTGGGTATCACCAGATTAGGATTCGGCCTGGGGATGAGTGGAAGCTGCCTTTAAGACCCAGGATGGCCTTTACGAATGGTTAGTTATGTCCTTTGGGTTGTCCAATGCTCCTAGTTCATTTATGAAGTTTATGACGGAATTGTTGAGACCCTTCATTGGTAGATTCTTAGTCATCTACTTTGATGATATCCTGATTTATAGTAGGTCTAGGAAAGAGCATTTAGTTCATCTCAGGGAGATTTTCCTCTCTTAGATCTGCCAAATTGTATGTTAATCTGAAAAAATATTCCTTCAGGATCAAGTTTTGTTCTTAGGATATGTTGTATCTTCTCAAAGTATCATGCCCGATCCTGAGAAGGTGAAGGCCATTAGAGAGTGGCTTGAACCAACATCTCTGAGGTTCGTAGCTTTCATGGTCTAGCCTCTTTTTATATACGCTTTATTAGGAAATTTAGCACTATCATGGCTCCCATTACAAATTGTACGAGGAAAGAAGAGTTTCATTAGCCAGCTACTATCGCAAGAGCTTTTAGCGATATAAAGCTCAAAATGTCTAAGACACCTGTGTTGATCCATCCTAATTTTTTTAAAGCTTTTGAGGTTGTTTGTGACGCATCTGGTATTAAAATTGTGGGGGTCTTAGCCAGGAGGGTCATCCAGTAGTCTACTTCAGTGAAAAACTCAATGATGGTAAGTAGAGGTATTCCACATATGAAAAAGAATTTTATACTGTTGTTCAAGCTCTCAGATTTTGGCGATATTATCTTCTACCCTAGGAATTTGTCTTATATTCTGATCATTTGTCTCTTAGGTACATCCAGTCCCAAAAGAAACTTAGTGATAGGCATGCCAAATGGGTAGAGTTTCTTCAGGACTACACCTTTGTTATCAAACACAAAGCTGGTGTTGAGAATAAGGCTGCTGATGCACTAAGTAGGATAGTTACTGTCCTCCAGTCCATGAGTGCCGAGGTAGTTGGTTTTAAGCGAATGAAGGATGACTATCCAGATTGTCCAAATTTTTCTCTCAATTTTCAGGAGGTTAGTAAGGGAAACCGTCAGGAATATGTTGATTTTGTGATCAGGGATGGTTACCTATTTAGAGATTATTGTCTATGCATACCCAGAACATCTCTATGGAATTTTCTCATTTGGGAGCTTCATGTGGGGGGCTTAACTGGGCACTTTGGGCACAACAAGACCACAGCTTTGGTCGAAGATAGGTTCTATTGGCCATCCCTTAAAAGAGATGTGGCTAAAATCCTTGCACAATGTTGCACATGCCAATTAGCTAAGGCCCAAAAACAAAACATCGATTTGTATACCCCTCTTCCTATGCCACACTCCTCGTGGAAAGACCTTAGTATGGATTTCATTCTTGGGTTACCTAGGACCACTAGGAGACATGACTCAATCCGAGTTGTTATTGATAGATTTTTCAAAATGGCACACTTTATTCCTTGCCATAAGACTTCTGATGCCTCTTTTGTTGCTAAAGTGTTCTTTAGGGAGATTGTTCAACTTCATAGTTTACCTTCTTCCATAGTATCTGACCGTGATGTCAAATTTATGAGTTATTTCTGGAAGATCCTTTGAAAATTGTTTGGGACCAATTTAAAATTTTTCTCATCCTTTCATCCCCAAACAGATGGTCAAATAGAGGTTGTAAATCATAGCCTTGATAATTTGCTTAGGTGTCTAGTTGGTGATAGACCTGGCTTATGGGATTTGTCATTGCCTATGGCGGAATTTGCCTATAATAGCTTAATGAATTGGTTTACTGGCAAGAGCCCTTTTGAAATTATTTGTGGCCTTAATCCTCATCAACACATTGATCTTGTTCTCTTACCTATGGATAACTGCATTTCTGAGCCTGCCACCTCTTTTGCTCAACATATTCGTGACATTCATGCCGATATTTAACGAAAGATTGCTACGAGCATCAAGAAATATAAACTTGCTGCAAATGCTCACCGTAGGAATGCAAAATTTAATGTGGGTGACTATGTGATGGCTTGTATTCATCCAGAACGTTATCCTAAACATTCGTTCAAAAATTGCATACTCAAGCTACCGATCCCTTTTGCATCCTTTATAAACTTGGACCTAATGCTTATTATTTAAAGTTACCTTCTGATTTGAAGTTTAGTCCAATTTTTAATATTGCAGACTTTGTTTTCTTATCGGGGCACATTTGAGCTTCCTATTGTGTCTGCAGGTGTTCCTACCGATTGCACTATTTCACCTTCCATGTCAGTCCTAGTTCTCTCTCCACTTCCATCGTCGTTATCGGATTGCATTGAGTGCATTATCACTGACGAGATTGTTTTTTCTGCTCATAGTGGATTTCAAAGATTTTTAGTTAAGTGGCAAGGCCGACCAGATTCGGATGCTACTTGGGTTCATGAGGATGAGTTGCACCGCATTGATCCAAATCTACTAGAGGCCTACCGCAATTCCTCGTCAGAAGCGAGTTCTTTCTAGTCAGGAGGAAATGATGAGAATCAAGAATTCCGCACTTATTTTAAGCAGAGCTATCGTAATTTAGGATTTGTGGGATTTTGAATAATTGAGAGATTTTACCTTGCTTCCATCTTAGAGAGATTTTATCTTGTTTCCATCTTATTTAAGAGATTTTATCTTATTTCCATTTTATTTGAAAGATTTTATCTTATTTCCACATTTAGAGAAAAATTTATTTCCATCTTAGAGAGATTTTATCTTGTTTTCATATTGAAGGATATGATTTTCACTTTTATTAGGATGCGATTTTATTTCCATTTATTTGAGAGTTTAGTTAAAGACTCCTATTGTATTGAAGGAGATAGCTTGAAATGACAACTTAAAATCCTTAAGTGGGTTGTTTTTGTTTCTCTTAATTTTTTTGTTTTCCTTTGACTGTTTTTCTTCCACTTGATTTCTTTATTTTTCTTTCATTTTATTTTCCTGTCCAATTTGCTATCTTGATTTTTCTCGGTGATGCATCAAATTCTTGTGGTTGTGAGCAAAGTGACCTTTTTGTCCACAAGTATAGTAGCTCTGTTCTATGTTTCTTGCCTTTATGAAGAATACTGTTTGGCTTTTGCTCACTGCAAACAAGCCTTTAGTTGGTTTGCAACTACTTTTGGTCACTCAGGTGCTTTACACTTCTTAGGTTAGCCTTAGACTTTAAGCCCCTAATATCTCCATCATATGCAACGAGAGCAAAAATTGCAGCCTTGCTAGCTGTGACAAATTCTTACAACTTAAGGTGGTCAAATAAGTTTAAGAAGTTTTTGATATTTGTGTTATGCATCAGCATTAACATCATCATCTTCCAAAAGTAAAGAAAGCTCAGCGCTACCATAGTTCACTATAAATCAGACTACCTGCTTCCTTTAAATAATGAATTATCTTACCCATCTTATGCAAATAATCATGGATACTTTGGGTCCTACCATGTAGATCTCAAAGATATGGCATTGGTGAAAGATGGAAAATACATGCCTTACAAAAAGCCACCTTCACCACCATCCACACATTGTATATGATTTCATAAACCTAAAGTTTCTAGATCAAATCATTTCTAGGGTCTATATCAAACTCTTAAGCAAGGTTTTAAATATCGGTACCAGACCCCGTGCCAGTTACCAGTCGGTACGGTACCGTACCGACAATAAAAAAATCAAAAAAAAAATCCCACACCCAGCAAAAAAAAAAAAGGCAAATTGGGCCGAATCGGACTGAACCGTACCAAACCGAATGCTTCGGCCCAAACCGTACCGAACCGACCGGTTCGGACCATTTTCGAAAATCCGGCCGGAACCGTCCTGGTTCCCTGCCGGTCTGGTTCGGCATGCCCCGAACCGTCTGGTTCGAGATGATTTTAAAAACCATGCTCTTAAGTGTTCCAAGACACCTTGCTTATGAACTAGATCTTGGATATTGTTCTACCAGTAACTAGAAACTTCTACATAAGAGTTATTTTGATTTTGAACATTCGCTTATTCTTTTTTTTTTTTGAGAGAGAGAGAGATATATACTTCCCAATACTCATACTGAAATTTACTCTTGCACCTGTTTTTGTCTTTGGTAATAAAGGTTGCAACATCATTAACTTGTTCCTTCTAAGATATCTTCAAGACAATAAGCACAATCCTTTCAAGCTTATTTGAAAGAAAGAATCTCTAGGAATGAAATGATATGCACAAAGAACATGGATATTCAAGTTGATTGTACATATGATTCATCGTTATGCTATGATTTCACCCACAATAAAAACTCATAGATTTGCTAGATTTTATACAAGTAATCTAAAATGGCCCTTGATGGACCAAGCCATCCACAACCTTTCAACTAGTAAACAAACATAAAACTCAAAAAGGCATTTCTCCTTACTCAAAAAAGCACAGCGCGTGTGAAGAAAAAGTACCCAATAGGTCCTCAAAAATAGCATTTTCTTCAAAGAGCATAGCATATATTACAAACTACCCAGGATGGGACAACACCACAAAACCAACCCATGTCCCTCATTGCACTCCATCTTTGGACCAAAACCAGATTGGACCACACCTAATGGGCAATCCAAATTCTACCCATCCCTTGCTTGTCCACTTGTCACTAACGCTACAAGTAGAATGCATGCACATGCTATTTAGCAATAGTGCAAAAATACATGCAAAATCTTCGCTGCATTAGCATACAACAACATGCATTCTAAGCTCAAATGTTATAAATTATAATACATTAAGATGCACATACACATAACAGAATCATAACTAGCGAGTCAAAAACCAGCATTATTCTTAAGAAATCTACAATATAAGCTTATGTTTCTCTATAGTGACTTAATGTAGATTCTATATTCTAAACTGAGTTTTGCTTGCTAATTCTGCCTGGCTTGTTTAATATGAAGAGCAAGGTTCAATCAAGCATGTAAGCATGGGTCAAGATGGTTTCTCTAGTTTCCAAAGCATTCTAAACAGGAAATGTTGATTATTCTAGGGAAATGATACTATTGAGGATGCGACGAGAGTGGGAAGCTATCATCTTTGGAGTTTGGATATAGATAGGATAGACATTGATCATGAAGGATGTCTTATACCCTTCCAAGATGTGAAAGAATCCAATATCTGTTTGGATTCTTGCAGAGGACTGATAAAGTCAAGTTTACTAGGGAGTAGGTATAGGGTTTCCATTAACTCCATACTGTGTGGTAAGGTATGTATTAAATTTTTCTCAAAGGCAAGCAGCACATTTCTTAAAATTATCCACTCTAATATTTGTGGCTCACAAAAGTAAGGGCCCATGGTCTATATTGTCTTTGGTGATCATCATTGGTGTTATGGTCATGTTTACCAACTTGCCATAAGTCTAAGGCACTGAATTTTTTCAAGAAATATAAGCTTGACATCAAAAACTAATTGGATGGAATGGTCTATTTATCTTTAATGATGTGACTGCTAACTTTCCTTTGATGTGATCACTCTTAAACTTATACCTCCTACTTCTACAACAGGTCTACCTTATTGTTATCTATGCTAAATATGACTTAGGTTGTATTCACCATTAGTCAAGTTACCAATCATTAAACTCAAAACGTACATTGATATATTGAGAAGTGCAATATAATGCCTCAAATTTTTTATGCCTCTCACCCATTGAACAAATGCAAAATATTCATTAGCAGTAGGTTAGAACATTTAATAAATGCTAGTTAAAATTAGATCTTTAAGTTTGTAACTGCTTTAAGCTTCACAGTTAATGTTTCTTTGAATAGCTTTCTAGTTTAAGAACTTTCTAAATAAATGTTCATTAGCAACATGAAAGCAAAGACAAATGACACTCAATTCAAGGGACTATTAATCAACATGGGAAAACTCACATGAATCAATGGATTTTTTAGCATATCTCTCCAGCAACTCACTTGTATAAAGTGGAGTATATCTGCAAAATCATATAAAGTTATCAATAAAAGATTTCTCTCGAGGACCATTTGAACATATAACAAACTTTGTCTTGAGTTTTGATCCATTTGAACATAAGATGCATTTATATAGCTATAACTACATAAGTCACCATGAAATATTACAATGTTCAAGATGAATCCTAAAATTGCAGAAAAGACTCAGTTTTTCAAGTAAGAACTTGAAAGGTATACATTGACTAAAGGAACAAACTTCTGCTTCATATGCAAAGGCCCAAGATCCAATTGTGGGTCCATTTACTATAGCACAGAATTAAAAGAGTATGTTCCAGCCTGAGCATGATTAGTTTCTGTCAAACTTACATCTTTGTTGACTTAGAGGGCAATCTGGTCATTTTCTTTAAGTCCTTTGAGTAGGTTTTGGTTTGAAGAAGTGGAAGTACAAGAATAGAATTAATTACATAAAATTACCACCTTCTATCAATGCTCATCCTTTGCTTATCATACCTATTTGTTCTCCCTAGAACCTGAAAACCCAAACAGGATGTCCATGTCCATGGAGTATTAGTTTCAAAATTCAGTGACTGCCTTAGTTATAACAGAAAAAGAAAAGAAAATGAAAAATCTACCAGGAAAAACCATTAGAAATAAACAAAATAAGGTATTTACGTTCCAAATGAGATATCATAAAAAATTTAGCCAAATAATTAGGGAAAAGAGAATTCTCTAAGATGTCAACGAAATCTAATAAAGTTCCATCAGCATTGGCACTTTTAATTGCATAGTCTAAAATGAATTGGATTGCATGAGATATTCACTTGTACTAACACCAAAGGTGAAACAACTAAGGTATGAAGGTATCAATAACATAACCATGCACCACTTACTAACCACAATGGATTAATGTACTCAAGTGAAAAATTCAGTACAAAGTAGATGTCAACTAATTAGCAATTACCACAAAATTACCATCAAAAGGACATGCTTTTACAGGATCAAAGTGATCAAGTCAATATTTGTTGCCAAATTAAACAGAATGTCTAAATAAAATTTCAGGAAATCGCTTACCCAATACCCATAGCAAGTTCTTTAGCAACTTCCTGATTTATCTCTGTGGAATCTCCAATGATATAGATGGAAGTTCCTTTCAGTAATTGCAGAATTCCTGACGTAAGGGAGTCCCAAGATTCCTTGATATCAGGCCATTTCAATTCTGTGTCATACTTTTTCAGATTGACTACCAGCTGATCCTCATCTATGTACCTGTTAACAAAACAAGAGGGAAGACAAGTCCCATTAAGGCTGAATCTGCATTTTGATGAGCTTGTCCATAGCACTTAAATGTGCATTTAACATTTTTCTTTGAATACCAGGCATACTAACCATACAGTTTCAGAAGGCTTTATCTTGTCAAACAGACGATTAGTTTCCATTAGATTTATAAGAGACCCAGAAGCTTTAACTCTTATTAATAATGAAGTCTCGTCTACATCCACAAAAATATCACTTGAACTCTGAATATCTAAAGCTCCAATATCTAGCCTCAGTTCCACCTCCGAAATACTATCTAAAAACTGCAGAATATCACATCTATACAGTGAGTTAGTCTGCATAGAATGAGACTAAAACTAGATGCATAGGATTGAAATTTAATCGCTTTATCTAGATTGGACTGATTAGGTAACAGCATGGACCTATAGTACTCTACCACATGACATGCCCACTTAAGAAAGCCAATGCCCAAAATATTAGATACAATTTCCCCAAAAATTATCTGGTGCCAAAAATTTGGCTTCTCAGATTTAGTATTAAAATACTTAAATACTACAAGGCAGTCACAAAATCATCACAATATAATACAATATATTCACAGAATCATGCATAGTATTCACAAAGAGAGGGTATTCTGCAAGGTGAATCATACATAATATTCATATAATCATAGTTAAACTGTTAAACTATCCTCCAAATCAAAGAACATTTAACAATCTGTCAATTTAATGGCTGTATATGAATTAATCACAACTCAAACACTATACACGCATTAAGTAATTTGTTTTAGTTGTTGTTTTGATTATTATTTTTCTAATTACCCTCCATGTTTGTCTTTCCATGCACTGATGTAAACTTTTACAAATGTCACACTCTTCTCTCAATTCATATTCTGATTTCTCTAGTTTCACAGATCCCCAGTTTTAAACCCTAATCAATTATTCCCCATCACAGAAAAGAAATTGAGCAAAATCCCCTTCCATACAACTATTTGAAAACCTAATGATACTTCTCATAAAAATATTATAGGAACTAGCAATCTCTCTCTTCAAGACTACATCAGAACTGAAGAAAATAACAGACTTGAATGAGAAAGATTAAGTTTTTTAACTCATATTACTCATTCATAGTCTCAACAGAGTTCTCTCCAATATAACAATATCACGACCCTAATCAATCTTCTTGCAGAAGTTAGAAAAAATATGGATTTCTGACTACTTCAGAACTATATAGGGATTCAAATAGGAAATATTTAGTTATCGTATACCAATTGTTACTTGTTCACAATTATAAGAAAATGCTATTCGAAATAACAACTATCAAAACCCTAATGATCCTTCTTGCAAGCAAAATTTCAAAATGTTATAGATTTCTCACTAGAAGGAACTAAAGAAGGATTTGAAGTAGGGAAAAATAAAGGTTCAGATATATCCTCGTACCTTATATTTTTCTCATTCAGAATTTCAATTCAATCTTCATCGTTATAGCGAGCAAGAACTAGTAAACCCTAGCAGTTCTTGCAAAAAAAAGAAAAAAAGCCAGAGCTTAAGTATTCAAATCGGAAAAAAAATAAACATTTTCGGACCACAGAGTTTCTCATTTGCAGTTTCGACAAAATTCTTCCTGATACAACAACTACTCATCCTTCTCGCAAACAAATCAGGAAAAAAACTACGGACTTCCATCATAAAGAATAGTTTCAGAACCTAAAAAACGGAATAAACCACCTCATAGTTTCTTGTCCCAATTGGAGCCGTGGAGAGATGATTGCTTGAAACCGATTCGACTCTCTTCAAGAAGCCGTTGCCATTGGAGAGGAGAAGAGGCATTAAAGATGGGAGGTTTCTGTGCTTAAAGAAGAGGCGAGGGCTGCGGAGGGGGAGTTCTTGGAGAGAGGTGCTTAGGGTTTTGCTAGGGTTTAGCGGAGATAAGGAGAAGGCGGAGATGAGAGCAGCGGCCATGGGAAGCGAGGGAGAGGATAAGAAGCCGTTATGTTATTACGGTGACGATGGTCTCCAAGCGCATTTGTAAGGCCACTAACGGGCCTGCCAACAGAACCAGGCCGAGGATGGCATCGCGGCAGAGGGGCTCGTGGGATAGACTGAAGGACCAATAAACTTAGCGTGCTGTTCCTCCACTCATCATGGCCCAGCCCATGGAATCGCCGCTGGATGGAGGATGGTTTGTTAAAGATTGGTTCTCATTCTTTGCCCCGGCGAAAAAGGTGCTCAAAGGGGAAAAATTTAGGAACAGGCGATATTAACATTTCCTCACGCTTGATTGGACCACACAATTATTAGGGTTTCAACCATCAAGTATCCAGAATTAGATTATTTTAGACTTTAACAGAGTTTACCATTTAAGCTATCTAAGGTTAGTCTTGTCCTTTGAGCTTGAGCAAAACCATATGCAGATCTATAATATATATATATATATATATATGTTCAAGGACTTTTAGATTGGACAAATATAATTAAACTGGCTTCTTCTATAAAATAAACTTGTGGCAGCAGTGTCCTAATGTGCAAATTATCTGCAAGGCCCAAGGAGAATGAGAAGTACTTAGAATCAAAAGCTAATGGTGGTTTGTTGGGGAATTTGGAAGGAACTGAATGCTGGGTTTTCCCTAAGGAAGAAATCCTCTTTTTCTATGGTCCTTAGATCTCTGTTACTTGTGTTTAAACATTGGTGGAATGGGGGGTCCGAAACATAAGTTAGATTTAGCAAAATGTGGGTCAAGAAAGAGAACATTCTATTGGGCATGTGAGATTGATTTGTTCTAGATTATTGGTTGTTGCCCTTTGTCAATGACAATTTCCTTATAATAATGATGAAAAAAATTATTTTGGTTTCTAATTCCATCAAAATATTTATGTAAAAACTTGACGATGTGTACCATAATCCAAGAGGTAGGTAAAATTATATTTGAAGTCAATATTTTGTTAGTCTTAGGCTTACATAAAGTTAACCCCTTTCATCTATATGTCATGGATGCTGCATTTAAGCCACATTGCCTCCTTCGTTCATAACCATCGAATCAAGGAAATATTAACCTAGGTCATTTTATGACATAATAAAAAGGCAGTTAACACTAGCAATAGCATAGAAATTCAAAACACCAATGTGTGAGAAATATCAAACGAAACAATCTTTTACAATTTCATCCAAATTTACCTAGGAATGTTCTTATAATCAAGCAAAAGGTTTGTCCCTTGCTATGGCTCGACTTTCAAAAGAACATTAGAAACTATAATAATGCAAGTTGTGGATGGAGCATAACACCACAAAATATTGAAGTTGGAGTGGACTCTTGCATCATTTGGGCTAGGCAAGGATCCTTTTTTTTTTTTTTGGTACAAGCGGGCTAGGCAAGGACTTTGCATTATTATAATTTAGCATAGAATTAAATAAATACAACTTGTTGAATCAAAACTTAGTGGCTTTAATTTTAAGCCTATTTTTTGGGGTAAAAAATGTATGCAGGTTATTTCCTTCATCATGAAGACTCATAGAAATATTTTGTTGGGGAGTAAGCCGAAGACATATGCACTTAGCTTATATCTCCACAAGTTAATCTCTTAAGTAAATGAGGTGAAAGGGGTGTGAAGATGCAAGGACCATGTGAAAATTCAACAAGTTGAGTTTTGTTCTAAATCTTCTGAATTTCTAAGCAATGTGGGCAGGTTGAGAAATGTCTCTTTCATTTTTGAAGCTAGATCATTTATGTATTGCATAAAGTTTGATAGGGATTAAGTTTTATTATCTTGCATAAAGTCTGATAGGGATTAAGCTTTATGTATTGTAGGCTCTATAAATGGGTCATTGCTTTATCATCTCAAGTAGTATTCGATTTTTTTTTTTTTTAAAACAGTAAAATTTTGTTATATATTATTTGCACATGAGAAATATCTCTTTCATTTTTCAATCTAGACCGTTTATGTGTTGCATAAATTTTAGTAGAGGTTATGTCCTTCTAAGGAGTAAGTTTGATTGCCTTGTAGGCTCTATAATTGGGTCATCGTTTTATCATCCCAAGTAGCCGCCCCTTTATTTTTGAAAGTAGTAAATTTCAGTTACATATTATTTGCACACTTGGGCTTCTATTAATAATGGTAATGGTCTATCAAAGCCCCCATCCTCATTGAAGTTTTCGTTTTGTTTTGTTTGTTTTTTTGTAAAAATAAAAAATAAAAAAAAAAGCTATAAACACATTAACCACAAGCAAAAGTTTGAAGCAACTAGACATGCATAACACAAAGCATGATATACTTCTAGATGAAAAATTGACTATTAGTTAGCTCACATAAATATTTTCTATGAGACACAATTCTACCACCAATGTTGATGTTATTCTCATGTACAAGTTTTCAAGAACCAAAGGCACTTTTCTCTGCATAGAATATAGCAGGTAACTCAGATTTTCTAGTCTCCATAGTATCCTCCGTTATCGCTAGCTTTAAACAATCTTACCAAATAAATATGCGCATTAATAATTTCGTTTACCTTTTTTACCCAAAAATAATAATAATAATAATAATAATTCCGTTTCCCGTATCGCCGAGAAAACGAAAGAAAAGCTCGTTCCATGCCACTTTTATAACGGATCGCGATAAATGGATATCTTATACCCAGTTACCACCGGTAAAGAAAAACCCCAGAGTGGTCAGGTCACCATCCGCATGTGAACTATCCGTACGGTACCCAAATAAACAATTCTTTATTTAATCATCCAAATAAATATATATTCTTCTGCCATTTATAAAAAAATATAAAAATAAATAAATAAATGAAATGGGACAGATCCTTCATTACCGGGCGGACAAAGGACGACCGGCCGGGTCGGGTCGCCATCAGAGGATGCGAAGCCCGAGCTGCCCGATCTGCCCGAAGATGTGATAGGACGGCCCCCTTCCCCCTGCCCGCGGGCACTTCCCAATCATAAAGCAATGGAGTGCCAAATCATTTATTTTCTCTTTATTTTTCCTTCCTCGACTTCCGGGACTTTTTACTCGAATTCTATTGGCTCGTGCGACCCGCCAGGGTTGACCGCGTTCTGACACCTTCTTTCTTCTTCTTGGAGGGACGTCACGTGGTGTGACACGTGGAGTGCAGGGAATGGACGGCTGGTGATTCTAGGGACGGTGTTCCTCCCGTGTGCCTGGTTGTTTGATATTATTCCTTTTCGTGTGGTGATGACAGAGGGGAGGAGCAGGATATTACCGTTTGGGCTCCCGCGTGATTCTCGCATAATTGGACTCCGGAGAACGAGCATAGAAGCCACTTTTGGAATGCATAGGAATCGATATTTGTTTGGGAAACGTTAAACAGTGGAACGCGCAAGGAAAACCACTCCCATTTAGGAATAAATTGGCTCAAGTTATACATTTTTCACCATATATATATATATTATAATATATATATATATAAATAATATGATAACAAAGATTCCGAGGATGTCTCGCATCATATTTGAAAGAGACTTTTTGATAGTTCTTGGTTGATTATTTTTTTTCACAATCTTTCAAAATTAATTTTCATCCTTTGATACAGGATCAACGGAAAGTGGGGGGCAATTTATCAGCAGATAAGATGAATATGTCTGCAGAAAGTTAATAATATTGTAGATTAGATGTCAATATATATGACCAATCATTATCAAAATTATATTGTGAACTATTGCGACAGATGTTTCTTCTAAATTTCTGAATATTTTAATTTCTACTTATACTAAATGAATATAAAAAGGATTGATTTATGTAAATTAAAAAAAATACTAAACTATCATGAGATGTATGTTGATCTCTATTTGCAATACATATATAAGATTAATTTAGATCACCAGCTATTGCCATCACGACAAGTTATGGTACAACATGTTATAGCACACCATCAAACATTAACATGTACCTTAAATGTGTTGGTAGGGATGCATATGGGCCTATATTGTTCAAGCCAAGCGATATATCTAGGCCTTTTTCTAAACTTTGGATATCTAGTGGCTCATATCTGACCCACACACATTACTATTAGCTAGCTAGTGGTATCAAATGCTAGTGAAATTACTATTCTCTCTGCCAAGCGGAGCCTACCTAAAATCACCATTTTTTCTAAGGACATGAAAGCTTTGGTGATCTCTCAAAGCATGTAGCTAGATTGAAAACTTTGCTCTCTTCTGTCATGTATAACAACAATTGCCGGTTGAAATATTTCTCTATTGTCTTATCTATCATCACAAGTTGTCCCCACAAATGCATTGGCTTTTATGCTACAAGTTGAGAAGGACAAGAAATAACCCACATGACTTTTGCAGCCTTAGTAGCCAAACATGAAATAGTTGATGCAGTGGTCCCATAATTTTCAAAGTTTTTAATGCATCCATGGTGCATCCGACCTACCCTAGATGGAAAATTTGGTTCCCATAGTTTAACGGTCAAGGATTTGGTTGTCCAGCTGATCAATTGCCTTTTACAATGAACTTTTCCAATGCATTGATATTGTTTGTGATTCTTGAGTTCCTCATATTTTGCCCACTTTTTGGAGAGTCAACCATTTCCATTGAGTAAAACTGTTG
Source organism: Elaeis guineensis (assembly GCF_000442705.2). Lineage (NCBI taxonomy): Eukaryota > Viridiplantae > Streptophyta > Magnoliopsida > Arecales > Arecaceae > Elaeis > Elaeis guineensis. The sequence goes on along the minus strand of NC_025996.2, from coordinate 11,929,619 downwards.
AATGATCTTCTGTTATTGCATTTTGGGAAACAAACAAAAGAAAAGAAAAGAAAAGATAGATGAATCATATCAAGAAAGCTAACTTGAAATACTTAAAACAAAATTTGATGATTATGTTTGTGTATTCCTAGACAGTATGCATTGAGGAGGAAGAGAGGCACAAATTGATTAAGGAGACTACATCCACGAGAAAATAAAGGAGTGCACCTCAGGGAGGCCATTCACCTTCTGTTTTGCAGTTTTACTTGCCATCACCACTTGAAGACGCCAACCTATTGACCACGTCGGCGTTGGTTGACTGGGGAAGAGGCTTACGTTTTTCTCTGGCTCTCTCTCTCTCTCGCCCTCCCCGAGAGAGAATGAAGTAGTGACTTCGTTGTTTGGACGTGGGAAAGTTTTGGTGAAAACAAAGGGTGGAAAGAGACGTCACCTCACGGGAGTCCATCCCATACCGCGGAGACAGCGGGCCTTTTTGACAAGATCTGACGTCGCTCGACAAGACATGGGGTGTCAGCACCCAAACGAGCGGTCCGATGCGGCTCCTTCCCCGCCTCCCAACACCAGCCAGGGAGGGAAGAGGTGATGGTGTCATTATTCACAAATAATTTGAGATGCAGAGAAAGGAAACAATGCCAATGGATTTTCTAAATCCGGATAAATTTGGAGGGGACAAGAGATGAATCAAAGCATATACTTTTTTTTGAAGTAAAATGGAGGTTCCTCCAGCTATATTGAAAAGATAAGAAGCAGATGAGCAATCTTCAACACAACAACAAAGATGAAAACGTATACTATTTTATCTCAATACAACCTGAAAACTTTCTTTTATAAAAACTACAACGTAGAGAAAGAAAATAATGCCAATAGATTTTTAAATCCGGCCAAGGTAAATTTGGAGGGGACAAAAGATGAATCAAAACATATACTGTTTTATCTCAATACAACCTGAAGAATTTCTTTTATAAAAACTACAGCATGACACATGGTCTTCTATATATATATATATATATATATAACCATAGGCTGATATAAGTATTTGAGATTATATAATGATCTTACTAATTACTAATTGAAAAAATAAAAAATATGGTAATTGATTTAATTAACAAACTTGCTAATCATGGATCTGTCAAATTGTACCGGCCAAGGTAATCAATGAGAGCTTATATTCGGTTCATGTAATATTAGGATTAGTTTTCCTTGTTCTTCTTTCTTTTTCCTTCTTTCTTTTGTTCTTCTTGTTCTTTGTTTGGGAAGGTGGGGGAATGGAGGGGATGGGTAGGATTTTTTTGTTTGGGAAGTGGGGGAAAGGGTGTGGGTGGGGTAGGATAATGTTGGTGACTATTTGATACTAGGGCAAGTCCATGAAAACCACGCCCACTATGGTGCATAGCAACAAGATGGAAAACCACGTCTCTGCTAGGCAACCTAAAAGGACTGGGACCTAATAAATTAGACCTTGTCATGCCATGACTGATATTAGGTACCTATTTTGTGATATTTTTTATTAAGAAAATAGTATCCTGAATGAGTTTATCTTGCAATTAGCACAGTGATAGCATCCTTCTCTCATTGAAGGACTTTCCAAGATGAAAACCTTGAGAGTTGTTTCTCAAGTGTTTCACTCAGTTTTTCCTAATAAGTGGTGCTCACGTTATCATTCTGTGGAAAAAAACACAGCTTTAATGCTACTGAAAAAATAATTGTACAGAGAAGACTTAAGATAAAGTGAAGGGTAAAACAAGGTATTTGTGCATAATGTCACACCTCTCAATCAAAATGTAGCACATCAAATCATCCAAACAGCCTCTTAGTCATGGAAGGAAACAAGTAGGCGACTCAATCTGGCAGGAATTTGCACATATCTCTGAGATTAATCAACTAAACTCAGCCATGAACATTTACTGCAATATTGACATTTCATAACGTATAGGATGAGCCAATTGGTTTTCATTAGATCCCTCCATCTTATATTTTTCCAGGTAAAAAGAAAAAGAAAATGGAGATGCATTCGCTTGTATAAACGCTATGCTCGGTCAAGATTGACTTCGTGATGTTTTATTGTACCTTGGCATCTATACGTTTTGTTACGTCAATAGCATATACCTTTTTTATTATCTTTCATACAATTTTATTTAATATATCATCAGAAACGTAGTCCTTTGCGTCCATATATATATATATATATATATATATATATAGCCTTGGAGACACCACTTTTCTGACTACAGTGCCCTGTTTCCGGTCCTTGTGAAGCATTTACAGCCTATAGTATTCTGATATAGTACTGCCTTTGATTCCCTGCCCCACGTCCCACATCCTCGGCCAGCTACATTTCTTTTAAAGATGTGGACATATCTTTGGAACATGCCTTTACCAAAGCCTGGCTAACCAGCACCTTTATCAAACAGGAGTTTCCCGTCATTCCATGGACATCAAAAAAGTTGTTCTTCTCCCACAAGGCGTTTTATCTTTCCCTTCCAATCCTATAACACTAATAACCACGAAGGTGTCAAATTTTTAAGCTAAAGAGAGTTCAGCCACAATCTTTTTGACCATATTAACATAGAACACATCCTAAATCCTAAGCCAACACCTAGAGATCATTTGAGAACTAGTACAGATGAAAGCCTGACCGAAGCCTGGATTGAGGAAGGGATCAAACATAGGGCTCCTCTTTTCACACCAGAGATCTTACCAACTTAACCAGCTAGCACCCTATCATTAAAGATCATATCACTTGATAAAGGAGGAACCCTTTTTTCCTTGGAAAAATAATAGAGAAATTAAGTCATATATGTATGAACATGGTCAGGAAGATGCGGATGCTTTTATATGTAAATCATTTCTGTAGCAGATGGGCAAGGCTGCTCGTTGAAATTTATTGAGATCATAAATTGTGATGAAGGCACGGCTCAAAGGCAGCCAATTGAATCAATTGACGCCAGCCTTGGAAGATGGATGCAATTAATCTCAATAATACTTGTACATGCAGGTACCATATGGTAACACATGCATAGAAATTCCGGCGGACAAGTGAATTGTAATAAATTAATGAGGCAGTGTGGTTTGCAATATAATGGGGCTTATTGGATCTACTCCATGACCCAGGGGGTATGCATTTTGTGATGCCTATGAACGAAGGTACCAACAAGGAATCCACATCTCAAGAAGAGAAGAGGTGGCTAATGATAGAGTAATTCTTATGAACCTAAGGATTAACCAGGTTTGATGGAATATATGTCACACAATCAAACATGAGCCATTGGGCTACGGAAATCTGTGGTGCATGAGAATACTTTCATTTCTGAATGCATTCATGGGGACATGATCATATGCTTTGGTCCTTTGGAGTATTATTCGACTCTATCATTACTCACATGAATGTCAAGATCGATGTGGTTGTATCACATCATGAAACACTAAATTATCCCGTAACTCAGGGCGTAAATGGTCCTAACCAATGAGCCTTCCAGAACATCCAGGTCTAACTTTCTGGAACGTTTGATTCCTAGGAGCTACATCAGCTATCAAGACCACCACTATGTTCATAAATTCTTTTCAAAAGCAAAAGCAAGATGTGTCTCCATTGATCTGTGGCAAACTTTACAAAATCCCTAGCTTTTTTGCAGTTATTTCTTTTAAAATCCAAACTTTTGTCATTATCAATTAATTTCCTCACATATCCTTTCTTGCAATTTCCATTCATGTATCCTAGGCCTCAACCATTAATTTGGGACTCATATCTTCATTGAGCATGCCTTTGAGACATTACCAAGAGAAGTTAATAACACACGTACGTGTGCACACATGCACGTATTTGTGCATGAACAAACATACAAATATTAGACAGCAAAGAGGAAACTTATTCCTCATACCAAGCTATGCTAGAAACCTTGATGGCTCCATAATCACTACCTTTCCCAATTAATTTAAGATCTGAAGTGAATTCAAGATTGGATATAAGCTATGAGATCGAAATTGCATGCCTTTGAGTTTGATGACATGATGTTATATATTATATTATATTCTATTCTACTGATTAATGTCACAGTCCCCTCCTTTTCTTTTTCTCTTTGTTGGAAAACTACAAAGCAAAGCCACGTGCACATGCAGGAGAATGAAAAAGCCCCATACCTTCATAGTGCTTTATGCCTTTATGATAGTAAAAGGAGACCCCCTCCTTCTCACTCTTTACATCTTGAAACAATAAACCCATCCCATATTACGTAGAACATAGCCTTTGGGATCTCTCAGCTTTCATATGCTTTTACTCTCATTGTCTCCTTTTTTCTGCTTTCTGCCTCAATGGTCTCCTTGTCTTTCTCTCTTTTTCTTTTGCTCGATTCTCTTGTGGGCACCTCATTTCTCCTCCTAGTTGATCATATGATGCAGATGAAAGCTTAAAGATTCAATGCGGCCTTCCCAAGGTGAACTCTAGATTGGGCTTCTTTGTGCTCATCTCTGAGACGCACGATGAGTTTAAATCTGATACCATCTCGAAGCTTTTGTATTGCATGTCCTGCGCCACAAAAAGTGCTTCCATGTCAATCTTTTGATCTGACCATTGGGGTAGCTACAACACCAATGATACAATCAAAAGCAAATTATTCCTTTCCTTTCTTTTCTTTTTAACGCAGGAGCGAGCATAAAATAGCTATTCTTGGAGGAAGTGGCTATCAAAAAGGAACCACATAAGTTTCTTAGCTTTTGATGGTAAAGATGGTATATCATTATGCCGTCGACCGAAGTAATTATTCGCATAACATTTTTATATCATGGTGGTTACAGAGATTTATAATCATCATGAGCGAGGGGTCGAAATGAGTACCTCGAAAGAGTTAATACTCCCAGTGGTGGAATCCTTTGGCTTGTCATGAAACCAGCCTCCCCTGCTGCAAGAACCATCATGGAGGGAATATTTTTCCATCAGTGGAAATCCATGCAAGAAAAGAGTATACTGGGAAAAAGAAAGCCATCTTTCCCTATTAGCTTGTCATAAATTGCTAGCTTTATCAGCGGTGCCCATTGAATTAAAGTTGAATTCCCATGTGATTGCCCATTGCCCTGAGGAGAAACAGCAAGGAAGTTTCAAAAGGCTTAGCTTTTGCTCCAAGGCTTCAACCTCATGTGGGGGGGGGTCCCCTTCTTAGCCTTAGGTACCCGCAAAATCCCAAAGTAAAAGTTGTACCTTTTGACATAGATTTTTCAAGTGGGTCTGTTTCTTGGAGTGGGAGATAGATTGGCTCCCTAGTCTTTTTAAAACTACTTGTGGAGATCATTGCACCATCTTGGAGGTTCGATGCTAACCTGACCCTGGACAAATGGAACAAAGCTACAAGCTCTGGTGCTTTTTGTGAGCACTTGGATGGATATTGGTATTATAGAAAAGAAAGGGAATGAAGAGAGGGACTTTTATGTGCCTAAAGTAGATTGGACAATGGATCTAGCTAGGCAACTGCCGACACTCCTGCAACCACATTTTTAATTCTGTCATTGTTATGGCAATACCCTTTAGCAAACATTAAATTTCTCATTTCTCAAATATTAATTCTAGTGTCCAATTTTTCTATTCATTGAGTCTAATTTTTCATAATAATGTCAGTGGCAAGGTCTTATGCTGGCCAAAAATGAAGCCCAGGGAAGAAGAAAGAGATACTATAAGAAGCTATTTTGTGTTCTAATGATAGTGATTTATATGTTCCACTCTCAGTTTTACCAATAAATAGATCAAGTAGAAAAAATCTACAGCAGGAAACTCGTGAGGAAGTAAGCCGGAACAGTGTGTTCATGCTTCACTTCAAAAAGGAAGAAATATAAATAGAACAAGATTGCATACGAGAAGAATCAAAAATGGAGAAAGGTTGTGGTTCTTTTAGGCACAGCAAATCCTTTTGCAAGTTCACAATTAATATTTAAAATCTCAGGCCCACCTGAAGTTTCAGACATTGAACTTCCCATTCCACTTAAAATTTATCCTGCTTTCAAAGTGAAATAAATGGAAGATGTACACTAGAAATACTGGTTGAGTAGCTTCAATAACAATCAAGAATTGGGTCTTCCATCGCAAGAAACAGGAATCAAGAAATAGGTTAAAAAATTTATTTCTCATATCAAGTCAGGAGACTAGCAGTAGTCAAAGCTTCAGAAACCATTGAATCGTGCAATTGAGTTTCTTTCTTGGGAAGGATATATATTTATCTCTCTCTCTCTCTTTTTGACCATTGAGTAATCAAAAGAAGTAACTAGCTAGCTTCTCATAATGTCCATGAGATATAAATTACTTCTTCCTATCAGTTATTTGTTATCAATCAACTGAGAGGTCTTTTGGGATAATTAAATAGGTCTGTTAACCAACCACCCCCAACAAGAAAAAAAAAAACTCTTTATATACAATGAAGGAATCTTTCCGAACAGGTTATCTTCACAAGAAATAACTGGTTAGGAAAGGGGGGGAAAAAAGAAAACAAGAAACAGTAAGTTAATCATCACCTTGAAGTATTGTTCCATAGGCCAGAACGGGTGCTATTACTACCACCCGACCTTTCATGCTGAACTGAGGCTTCTGATGCATGGATATTGAGCAAGTTGTCATCAGAAATTTCTATAGGCTCTGTTTGGTCTGGGATAAGCAATCATTGCTATTATAAAAATTAGAATACAGGAAAGCTCTCCCTCCAGCAATAAAATGATAGACAAATGATAAAAACAATTGGAAGAAACAAATCATCAGAATTACCAGAAGAAGTGGCTGGTCTATCAGTAGTTTTCACAGTCCGATACATCTGCAAACATACATATAAATGTACCATGAATCACTATATAAAACAATTACGTGGCAGATTGATAAGGTAGTCCAATATGTACTTATTCTTATGGATAAAGTTCCCCCTCATCATATATTTTGAATTAAGATATAAAGTAAAATATTTATTTCTTCACAAAAGTGCCCAATTTTTTCATGCATTTCAACATTCATTATTGTGTGATATCAGCTATCATATATAACTCCAAGAAGATAAAATTATGGAGAAATGATGGTACATTGTACTTCATATATATTTTTCCTTTAGAATTGAATGTCGGTGCATTGATTTGCTCAGTATTTTGCTTTTCTTCCATACTTTTAATGGCATGCTTTCTGCAGCTCAAGCAAAAGCTGCTAGAAACTTGCAGAACTTACAAATCTCCAGAAAGAGAGAGAGAGAGACTAGCCAATAGGTGAGGAGATTTTTGATACCGTAAGCAAGGAGTAATAGAAGAAAAGAAGATCGATGATAGGACAAGAAAGCAAGAAAAAATTTCAGTTGAAATGATTTTTACTCTAAAAATTTTGAAGACCCATATTCTTCCCTCAAGTGGAATATCTAAAATTGATCATGGATCTTTCTTAAAAAAAATTTTAAAAAAAAGAAAACCATCTTGAATCAATTTGGAGTTTGATTTCCTTACTTTATACATGATTATGAGCTCAAGCTGCCCAAGTGAGGGGGAAAAAAAGGGCAGAAGTCTTAAAGAAACAAGAGTAAACCAAACGATGGAGCAGAAAGAAGAGAGGAGAGAACCGCTAAAAATTTTTTGCAACCTCAACACTGAAAACCCAACTGAGAGTACTGCAAGACTTGGAGAGAATTCCTCATAAAGAAGAAATAAGAGAACAGCTAAAATTTCTCTGCAACCTCAATGCTTAAAACCCAACTGAGAGGACTCAATAATTGGAGAGAATTCCTCACCTGTAAATGGGACTTCACATGAGCTAAAGTGAGATCTTTGACATCCATGAGCTCAAGAACAGACTTCGGCGTGGCCCCTAAGATCCAGACAGCGCAACAAATAACCAGAAACCAAGATCAGACCAATTCACACAAACTGAATTATGCATTCATATAAAACTGATGGGTCCAAAAAGAAAAAAGAAAAAATATTAAAGAAAGAAAAATTAATAAAAAAACACCAAGTTGATTCATACTTTCATGGCCTCCCAACAACTCCACAGCATGAACAAAACGCGCATGGAGGGTGGTCGTCCACCGCATCCTCGGCGCTCTCATGCCTCGCTTTGCAGGGAACCGCGGCAAAAACCGCGGCGATCTCGGCATGCCTTGCACCACATAAGGGATCGAAGAAGCAGTGGAAGATGAGTCACATAAATGCTGCTGGTTAAGCTGGTTTTGGAGGAAAGAGAAGGAAGGAGGGTTGTAGTACACCGGAATTCCTCTTATAGGTCTTATACTACCAAGATCTTGGCGATATCCGTCGTGTAGGAATTTTTGGTGGTGATGAAGATGGAAATGGTGCTGGTGAGGGAGGTAGCTGGTGGTGTTGGTGTTCGAGGCCACGCTCGGGTTTGCTAAGGAGAGGTCGAAGCCACTGGTGTCGGCCTTTGGTGTTGAAGTGGAGGTGCTGCTCTTGATGCTGCTGCTAGCGGAGTCCATGGCTCTCCTCCAAAACCCTAAATCCAGGGCCTCATCACTTCTGCTCCAGCCTGATGTGGGCTTGCTGTTTGGAGGACTAATTTGCAGAGATAAGTCAGGTTGCACCGGGAAAAGCTCCATTTTTTCCACCCTTCTCTACCTCCTCCGCCTGCTCCTACTTCTCCTCCCTATTCAAGCAATAATGCTGCTATTTTGCTGCCACTACTGCTTATACGAGACTCCTATGATGTGAGAGATGAGCGTAGTTGTGTATATGGGTGGACTGAGGGGCTTTGTTGCAATGGGTTAGAGAGAAATCGAAGTTATTTGAAAGGTGAGAGAAAGATGGAGTGGTAAAAAGAGTGTATGGTGTGTGGTGAAAGTTGTGGGTTCTTGCTTGTTTCTTGTGGGTGGGTGGGGGGATGTGTAAGAAAATGACACTTGGGTGGCTTGGCTTAGAGAGAGAATAAACGGAATCAGGCTTCGATTCCCTTGCACTCCTTTCACATTTTTATTCTTATATGGAAAGGGAATTTAATTTTAGTGACTCCTTAAACTTGTATGTCTCTCCAGCCATTAAGGTTACTTCGAGCTTTTCATTCAGTTTCAAACTCTGTTGTTGGTCTTGGATATGTCTTCTTATAGTCTTAATTCCCCACAACTTTGTACGTGTCCCTTCTATATGATTTCTATAGCCTAGGTTCCACTCCATAGCCTTGCCTTCCTTTCCTATGTTTCTCTCTCTGGCTTTTATTCTTCACCATTTACTGTCTGAATTGATGGAATGGAAAGTTGGAAGGACTCTTCTTCCATTCTATATACACATTTTATTTGTTTGATATGTCCTGTCAATGTGCCGAAATGGAAATATTCATCTTATATAACTTTTGAGTTTCTCACTTTCGTATCATCTCGTGTGAAATTGCCCCTATGGGAGGTTACCCAGGTTTTAGTTTTCTGAGAAATCACCTTATTCATCTGACTAGCTTCAAACCCTTTGTTTGATGGTCCAGTTTTGAAGATTAACTTGGTCACTGTCCTTTTCATGGGTAGTGGAAAAATTGCAATTTTAATTATTTCCTTTTTTTTTCTATTGGAAGAAGAGAAATTCTAATTAATGCGAAAAATGCAACCATACAGTGATATATATAATGAAAACCCAAAAAATCATTCCACTAAACTTTAAGCATGCAAATCATTTATGTGCTAACATGAAGTTTGAAGTATATCTTTCGTAGCGGTGGTGGCGCTTGCTCTTGAAGAAAATTGGTATGATATGGTTTAAAAGGAAATTATACATAGCTTAGTGCAATCAAGCCCATATTTCTTGCTGCTTTTGAGAACCCTGATTATAGTTACATTCTTATAATAAATATTAATATATAATATATACATTTCTTTCAACATAACAGAACCTAGAAGGCTATTTTTTTGGGAGAAAAAGGAGACCAGTTTAGTAGCAGCTAAAACGTTCAAACAATCTACAACACAGCAGAACAATTTGTTCTACCAATTATTAATTATAAAGTTTCTTATAATAACACAGATAAAAGTCAATAAAATTCTAGATATTTGCCTTTAACTTCTGCTCAAAACGCATTAGCTTTTAAAGCTTTTGGTTTGGAAACAGTACTCAATGTAGCCTCGTATTTACTATTTATCAGAAGAAGCCCCCATTCAATATACCATATCATTAAGTGAAAAATTAATAATATAATTTACATATTAATCATATTATATAAAACCTTGGATTAGCCAGCATGCCTCAAGAAAATATTTATCAATATCCTCACTAAAATATTAACATTCTATGTTTATTTACTAGATATATTTGTCCCTTTTTTTTTTTTTTTTTTGCTTACTGTAAAATCTTTTTTCCCCTCATTCTTCCATTTCCTCGTACTATGCTTCATTTCATAATCTTTTTTCTTTCTTTTTGTCTTTTACTGAATCTATATTCTGACTTATAAAAGGTTCCTGCCACTTTTATTAAAAACTATGATCATATTTTTTGTACAATATTTCATTTTCACTAGTAAATCCATATGTAGAATATAAAATAATTCTTTCTAAATCTTTCTACATTCCCAGCCAGTCTATTTCCTCTTTTATTCGACAAACTAGTGCCTGTAAACTAAATATCTACGAAAGAGATCATCCCAAGTAATTCATGTATGTATGCATGCGCACAAATAAAAGCTATAATTTTATTTCTTCTCTACCTATTCAATAAAAGCTATCTATTAGAAAATAATGATGTAAATCTTTATATTTCTAATTTATGGATTTCATTTTGTTTCATTATATTTGTATTTATTCATGGAGCTTCAATATAGTATTTGCTTACTTTATGCTTCTCTTGCTTCAATACAATATTTGTTTTTTCTCTACCAGTTGTGCTTCATGCTTTTGTGTGCTCCTATCAATATGATACTTTGCTTTGAACACCCACTTCAATCCAATGGCATTTTAATCTTGTGGTAGGTCCACTACCATGGCAATTGCTTCTGCCAAAATTGATTCGAAAGACACTTTTCTTTCAATAAATTCTAGCCATTGCCACAATTGTGCAATTCTTTCAGCCCCACCATTCTATCATGGCGTGTGAGGTGCTGTGATCTCCCTATAAATGTCAGTTTCTTCATAGAAGGGTCCATTAGATAAAAACTAACCACCCCATCTATATGAAAAACCTTTATGGATACCACTTTGTTTTTTTGATAGATAACTTTGGATTTTTTGAAAGCTACAAAAGTTTCAGATTTGTCCTACAAACAATCGATCCAACTCATGCAGTTGTAATTATTAGTAAATAACAAGAATATGGTCTCCTACTCAAGGACTTGGTCCTCATAGGCCTGCACAAATCAGCATTTATTAACTCAAGTGAATGAGCAACCCTCCATGACTTACTGGCAAGAAATGGCTTTCTCCATTGCTTCCTATACATGCATCCTTCCCATGCATCATCTAGAGAATCAATCTCAGAAGTCCAACAACCATACCTTTCTTATTCAAGAATATCTAGTCATTAATATTTAAATGTCGATAGCATAATTAATGCCACAACCTCGCCCATTATATATGTACCTCTACCGTGTCCTCTTCCCACTAATTATGCAAATTTGTCTTTCTTAGAGGATGCCTCATATTCACCTAAAATGTATTTACAACTTTTATTAATTCTAGCTTTATGAGCTTGCAAGGAACCTATATATTAGTTCATCAAACAAAAAGGCAGACATATTTAGACTCCTCAATTGCGACAATTACATGATCTAATTTTGGAGTTAAACTCCTCAAAAACTTCTCAACTACAGTTTGATCAAAAAGCTTTTCAGCATATGATTTCATCTGACTAAGAATAGTAGTAAGTCTAGATAAAAAATCTTGAATTGATTCATTGCTTTTTCATAGGTGATATTTCAGACTGTCAACAAAGGGATTGAAGTTTCATACTAATTACTTTCAACAAGCCCTAAAACTTCCTTTACAATTGTTGGATTTGTGTCCTAGAAGCCAATTGTTAGCTGACATATTATGTATTTTCAGGGCCTAAATTTGTACTTGTAATACTTTTATTATAAATAAAAGGCTTTTTCTTTCCAATCATGCTTATGTGTCCATAATTTATCCTAGAAATTAACAAAGATGATTTTTATATATTCTTAAAAAGTTAAAATTTGAGACATATATTAATTAGTGGTTAATTTCTAAATACTCCCAATCAAGAGATCATCACGAAGGACAATGATCAATTCATTTGAGATCGGTGCACGGTTCACCTCTCTTGTGGGCAGATGAGTCTTGGTCTGCAGTGTAGAGAAACTGGGGTGAAGGTGCAGGTGGTTATTAGAGAACAACTTGCACTGAATGTGACCAACACGAGAACCACATGGATGTCTACTCACTCATCAGTGATCTTCTCGATACTGCGTGGTATGAGTGATCCTTTGACCTGTGGTACTATTGGCTATTCGCAGCGAGGTTAATAAGTTTGACTGTACGTTCTCTTGGTCCCTAGCCATTCGGATCCTTGCTATGTATGTTGGCTTCAATAGGTTCATGTTCGCTGTTTGGAGTAAGATGCACCTAGATGAAATTTATCGACCTTGGTAGAAAAGGAGAAGTTCTATGTAATTTGCGAGATTGAGTTCAGAAAGTTTTTGGCCAAAGCAAGTATGAATACTAACAAAGAGTTTTCATGAAATTCATAAATAAACTCGAGTCAAGTCAATCTTACATAAGACTGATGATGGAGTTTGACGAGTTCTTCATAACCTCTGTCAAGTCGGACTCACGATAAAAAGACTAAATCATACGATAACTGTACCTAAGGGTTCGTATTTTCATTCTACTGAATTGTCACTACATACTGCTAGGTGTCACTGATGGATTGTGAGACTCATCGGGCGTCATCTTGATGATCGATGGCTCTCGAAGAGTAGAATTAGAAATATTTCAATCCATCAAAAAAGTTTCGATGATATTGTGATAGAGATCACAATATATCTCACTATCAAATAGAATGGAATCTATGAGATCACACATTAAGAGATTTAATCTCAAATTTGCCAATTGGACTTATGAAGTTTCAATTGGATTAAGGTTTATTTGAAACTCTATTAGGTTTATGAGAATCATGCTAGCACATGGTTAAACCTAATTCTTCTCGAGATTTTGATTTGATCAAGTCCATAGCCTTGAACCTAACCTAAATTCATTTGAATTTAATTGGGCTCTTAATTATAAGTCCAAGATGATTTAATTAAATCAATTAGTTGGTATAATTATCCTAACATTATCTCTTCCATATCTCCTAATTATCTCTAAATATGCATGTGGAATAGATGAAAGAATGGTGGCATAATTTTTTTTTTGAAAATTATTGAGCGCCATATCCTAGAGGGCCACCTCCTCTTATGTGTCATGGCGTGAAGGAGAGAGGATGGGGTCCATGCCCCATCTCTTATGGCTGGAGATCCCTTTGTGGGGCGCCAAGAGTTGACGTCCCAGCCACCTGACAAGTATTCCATAGATGGCTATTGTACATGCTTAAAAGGGCTGATTAATTATCTTTTATATCTGATTTTATTAACATAAATATATTTAAAAGGTAGAAGATTCTTATGAGATAAAATTTATTTTTAAGATAACAAGGTTCCTAATATGTGTTAGGCTTATGTCTATTTAAAGGGAGGTCTCTAGGATTTCTTAGTAATTAATTTTTCATCAAGAAAACTTTCTCTCTCTATCTCCACGTCTCTCTCTCTCATATTCTTCCTTTTCATGCCAAAGGTTGGGTGTTCTCTCTTCCACATGCCTAGAAGGAGTTTGGTGACTTAGAGATCAAGGATCGAGGAGAAGAAGAAGAAGGCTGCAAATCAAGGAGTTGATCTCTCAGTTAAGATCAAAAGAGTTAATCAGAGTCCTCAAGGTCAAATTTTTTTTGAGAAGAAGAATATTCTACAAGAAGAAAATTCAAAATTGATCCCAGTGGATACCCGTAGAGGTCGGATACATGTCGGCTCCATCTTCTACAAATCCAAGATCATCTGAAACGGTAAATTTCTATCCGCGCAAAGGTAATGAGATATGATCTCATTTTTTTTTATTTTAGATTAATTATATGTACTTTCTTTGGACTTGGGTAGGTTTAGATCTGGTATCTTGCATGTGGGGTTAAAGGGTTTAACCGATTTATTTTTCCTGTATATTTTTAAAATTTTAAAATCTACACATGCTGCCTACCCTATTTTCTATCAGTGGTATCAGAGCCAGATTTTTTAAAAACACATATGATCTAATTTTTAGGTTAGATCTAAAAATTTTAATAATTTAAAATTAATTTTGTACTGATATAAGGTTGTCCTGGTATAGGGTTTACCCCCTATACTACAAAGATTATCCTAGCACGAGATTGATTGATTTTAAAAATTATTTTTGAAATAATTAAATCAAATCTTTTAGATCTAAAATTAACATATATGATATATTTATTTTTATTTAGATCTAAATTAGAATGATTAAAAGTTCACATCAAACTGGTATAAGGTTATCCTGATATAGGGTTTACTCTCTATATTGTAAAGGTTGTCCTAGTTTGATGTGAATCAATTTTTGAAAAGATACTTTCAAAATATTTTAATATTATTTTAGATCTGATTTTATACATATTTGATATATTTAAATTTAGTTTTAGATCTAAAATTAATGTATTTGTGATGTATATTTAATTTAGATATAAACTACATATATTCAATATATGAAACTAGGTTTAGATCTGAAACAGTTTCAAGATCATAAGCCATTAATAGCATGCAATGAAATATAATCTAAAATTATTTTTAGATTAAAATTAAGTTGTTGCATGTGGGTATGGTTGAACAAATTAGTTCTAAGTGATCAAACTACAATTAGATCTAATTGATTAGATCAGGCTAAAACTATTTTTTGATTTTGAGTAGTTGATTGAACTAATCAATGGATGATTGGGATTAGATCAAAGGATTCAAAGTCGACTTTATTGTAGTTATCGTATCGATTCATATTTTGATGTGAGTTGATTGACTCAAGATCAAAATTTGCTCAGTGGCTCGGTCCATTTTAATAGGTTAATCTAATCTATTTTAATCGACTAATTTGGTGTCTAAGGTAAGTATTTAGATGGTGGTTATTTATTGATTTCGTTGTCTGATCTGATCAATTTTGATTGATGTCTAAGGAAAGCAACGGGGGGATCCCACGCATCTTAACTTATCTGACCATATTGGAAGATTTATTTCGTATTAGGTTACTTGTTGACTCGAGTTCACCCATGCCAGCTAGACTGGTTAGACATATTGATATGCTAATCTAATTTAATCAGTCGGATGTCAGATCTGCTGATTTAGAAGAGACCTAAACCTAAATCTCTCATTAAATATTAAGTCTAGAGGTCTTTCATCATTGTAGAGATGCGGTGTCTTCCTGGCATTAATCGTTTTCGACTGGTTATAGTGGTTCGGTTGCATCAAAAGGTAAACCACTCTATTGACATGTGATGTCTCAGGGTAGAGATGTGGTTGGGCCTAATAACTGTTAGGTGAGGATCCCAATGATGGTTTTGCACCCGCTGGTGAACGATGGGTTTGACTTAACTAAGGAATGTGCCAATAACTATTAGGTGAGGCCACAGGACTTAGAGACCTAACCCCTGCATCTTGCTTAGTGAAGCAATGGATAAAGTATTATCCACTCATCGTCTGTACTCAACAATAACTGTTAGGTGAGATGTGTATAGATTAATGAGACCGCAGTACCCACTTAAAATGATCGGGTATAGATTTTTGTTTCTCTACTTGAGGATGTAGGAGTTTTGAGAAAATAGTGAGAGTTTTTTGTTTATTTTTAAAGTTTTAAAATAAATAATATTATAAGTATAAAATTTAATTAAAAATTATAGTCTTTACAGATAATCATATCGAGTTCAAATCCTTTAGTCCGAATCCTCGATATACATAGATTGATCGATATCAATTACAAAGACTGACTCCAGAATTTGAGAATCGTTCTCAATTTGAAAAGCTCACCCATGTCTTCGATCAGGAAGCGCCTAAGTTACCTGCTCGCCCATCCGCTGATCAATGAGCTACACTTGAGAAGTAGATGGATAAAGATAATAAAGCAAAGTGCTACATCTAGCATCTATGTCCAATGATCTTCAGCAATAGCACGAAGACATGAGGACTACCAAAGAAATGCTAGTTCACCTCAGAGTGTATGGTGAACAGAGTCGAACAGCTCATTTTGAAGTCTCTCGAGACTTTTCAGAGCAAAGATATGTGATAGGCAGGCCATCAGTGATCATTGTTTGACAATGATCAAGGACATAAAAGAGCTTAGAAGCTCGGTATGAATATGGACAAGGAACTACAAGTGGATCTGATCCTCCAGTCTTTTCCTACTCATATGGACAGTTCATTATGAACTACCATATGAATAAGATTGATACTACTTTGTCAGAGTTATTGAATATGCTGGTGACTGCAGAGGGCACCTTGAAAAGTTCAAGGGGCACAGTTCTGGCTGTGGAGCGGGCTTCCTCCAAAAGGAAGTCTTCTTTCAAGAAGAAGAAAAATCTGCAAAGAAGCAAAAGAACAAGGCCAAGCCCAAGAAACAGATTCCGAAGAAGACCGATGATAAAGAAAATATATTGCAATGTCGAAGGCCACTGGAGAAGGAACTGTCCACCTATCTGGCAACTGTCAAGAATAGAAAGAAGGATGGGCCTTTTAAAGGTACATCTGAGTTGCTTGTTATAGAACTAACCTAACAGTTTCCTCTTCTTCTAGTTGGATTCTTGATTCTGGTTCAAGTGCTCATTTATGCACTTCAATGCAGGATTTTGAAGAAGTTAGGGGGCTGAGGAAAGGCGAGATCACTCTCCGAGTCGACAATGGAGCAAGGGTTGCTGCTGTGGCTGTTGAAACCTACCTCTGCGACTACCATTAGGATTAGTTTATTTTTGAAAGACTGTTACTTTGTACTTGTAGCTAGTAGAAATTTGATTTCTATCTCTGTACTGATATAGGATAATTACAATTTCATTTCAATAAAGATATGTGTTCTATTTATTTTAGAAATAAACTTCTGGCACGTGCTTTCTTGATTTATGATCTTTACTATTTGCATACCGATGCAAGTGTAAACATTAACGAGCAAATTATGAATGCCATAGGATCTAAAAGATCTAGAGATAGGATCAGCCAAAAGTATCTATGGCACCTTAGGCTAGGCCATATTGGAGAAGACAGACTCAACAAACTAGAGAAAGATGGTCTTCTTGAACCATTGACTTTTGAGTCTTATCCAGTCTGTGAATCATATCTTCAAAAAAAATGGCTAAGCTGCCTTTTGTGGGACAAGGAGAAAGGGCCACTGAGATATTAGCTCTGGTACACACTAACGTGTGTGGTCCATTTAATGTAAAAGTCAGGGGTGGCATATCTACTTCATAACTTTTATCGATGATTATTCAGGGTATGATTTTGTATATCTGATGCACCGAAAGTCTGAAGCCTTTGAAAAGTTCATAAAATTCAAACATGAAGTAGAAAAATAGATCAAAAAATTCATAAAGATTTTTCGATCAGATCGAGGAGGAGAATACTTTAGTGAGAAATTTCAGACCTATCTCAAGAAAAATAGCATAGTCTCATAATGGACACCTCCAGAGACATCTCAACTCAATGGGGTATCCGAGAGGAGGAATCAAACTCTATTGGATATGGTTCAGTTCATGATGAGCTTCACAAATCTTCCTGACTTTCTTTGGGGACATGCTTTGCTGTCTGTAATTTATTTCTTGAATCGGATTCCCTCTAAATCCATTCCTACCAACCATATGAGTTATGGCATGGTAAGAAACCAACTCTTGGGTACCTTAAGATTTGAGGATGTCCGGTCCATATCAAGAGACAGCAAACGGACAAGTTAGAGGCTAGATCTTTTAGAGCTCATTTTATAGGGTATCCTAAGAAAATCATGGGATACTACTTCTATATTCTGAGGATCATAATGTGATTATGAGCCGTCATGCCGTATTCTTGAAAAAAGAGTTTATCCAAGATGGAGACAGTGGGAGGAAGATTGAGCTTGAAGAGAAAATCTCTGAAGAGCATCGAGTCTGAGAATCTGAACCCAATAATAAGCCAGTAGATGTGATACCTCCTCCATCTCGTAGATCAAGTAGGGTCTCCCGTCCTACTGAAAAATACTTAGGTATTCTTACAGAGAATTTAGAGAAGTGTTCCTTATGGGAGATAGGGACATTAGAAATGATCCCAAAACTTACGATGAGGCAATATTAGATGTAGACTCTGAGAAATAAATGAAAACAATAAAGTCAGAAATTGACTCTATGCATTCCAACCAGGTTTGGTCTTTAGTAGATCTACCTGAAGGTATTGTACCTATTAGATGTAAATAGATTTACAAAAGGAAGATTGAATCGGATGGTAAGGTAGAGATCTATAAGGCAAGGCTAGTTGTGAAAGGTTATAGTCAACGCGAAGACATCGATTATCATGAAACTTTTTCTTTCGTAGCCATGCTGAAATCCATCTGTACTCTGCTTGCTATAGCAGCATTTCATGATTATGAAATTTGACAGATGGATGTGAAAACTGCTTTCCTAAATGGATATCTTGAGGAAGATATCTATATGGAGAATCTCTGAATTTCATATTCAGTGATAGTGATCACAAGATTTGCAAGCTGTAAAGGTCCATATATGGACTCAAGCAAGCATCTCAGAGTTGGAACACTCATTTCAATAATGTGATCAAAATGTTTGATTTCATCAAAAATGAGGAGCTATATGTGTATAAAAAGATCAATGGGAGCGCTGTCACATTTTTCATATTGTACGTGGATGACATCCTCCTGATTGAGAATGATATTTTCATACTGACATCGATCAAAATATGGTTGTCGAAAGAGTTCGCTATGAAAGATTTAGGAGAAGCTTCCTACATTCTTAGTATAAAAGTTTATAGAGATAGATTTAAGAGAATGATAAGACTCTCACAGCATATGTACATAGAGAAGGTGCTGAAGAGATTCAGTATGGAAAACTCCAAGAGGAATCTTTTACCCCTTAGACAAGGCATTCATCTCTCCAAGAAGATGTGTCCAGACACACCTGAGGAGATCTAGCGCATGAGTAAGATTCCTTATGCTTTGACCATAGGGAGCCTCATGTATGCCATATTATGTACATGTCCTGATATAGCACTTATTGTGAGTGTCACGAGTAGATATCAGGAAAATTCAGGTGAAGAATACTGGATTGCTGTTAAAAACATCCTTAAGTACTTGAGGACTAAGGATTTAATGTTGGTCTTTGATGGAGGATCGAAACTGAAAATTGAGGGATACATCGATTCAGACTTTATGACTGATATCGATGATAGAAAGTCTACAGCGGGGTGTATCTTCTTGTGTAATGATGGTGCGGTTAGCTGAAAGAGTTTCAAATAATCAATCATTGCAGATTCGACCAGTACATCGCCATCTCCGAAGCTATTAAGAAAGCCTTTTGGTTCAAGAAGTTCGTTGCAGAGCTGGGTGTGATGCCATCAGATGCATTGCACTACACTGTGACAACAACAGTGCCATAACCCTTGCTAAAGAGCCAGATCTCACCAGAAGTCCAAACACATAGAGCAGCGATTTCACATCATACGCGAATACCTCGAGAAGAAGTTCGTCGAGGTGCAGAGAGTTGACTCCATACTAAATATAGCAGACCCGCTAACCAAGCCTCTCAGCCAACAGAAGACCGAAGCTCACCTTGAGAAGATGGGTCTAAGATATATGGTCAATTGGCTTTAGGTCAAGTGGAAGTTTGTTGGATTTATATCCTAGAAGTCAATTGTTGGTTGACACATTATGTATTTTCAGGACCTAATTTATACTTGTAATACTTTTATTATAAATAAAGGATTTTTTCTTTCCAATCATGCTTATGTGTCCATGATTTGTCTTAAAATTAACAAAGATGATTTTTGTATATTCTTAAAGAGTTAAGAATTTGAGACATACGTTAATTAGTAGTTAATTTTTAAATACTTCCGATCAAGAGATCATCACGGAGGATAGTGATCAATCCATTTAAGATCAGTGCACGGTTCACCTTCCTTGTGGACAGATGAGTCTTGGGTCTGCAGTGTAGAACACTGGGATGAAGGTGCAGGTGGTTGTTAGAGAACAACTTGCACTGAGCATGACCAACACGAGAACCACATGGATGTCTACTCACTCGTCATGGTCTTCTCGATGCTGCAGTGGTATGAGTGATCTTTTGACCTGCGGTGATATTAGCTATTCACAGCGAGGCTACTGAGTTTAACTGCACATTTTCTTGATCCCTAGCCATTCGAGTTCTTGCTGTGTATGTTGGCTTCAATAGGTTCAAGTTCACTGTTTGGAGTAGGATGCACCTAGATGGAATTTATCGATCTTGGTAGAAAAAGAAAAGTCATATGTAATTTGCGAGTTGAGTTCAGAAAGTCTTTGGCCAAAGCAAGTATGAATACTGAAAAAGAGTTTCCATGGATTCACAAATGAACTCGAGTCGAACCAATCTTACATAAGACTGACGATGGGGTTTGACGAGTTTCTGTGACCTCCGTTAAGTTGGGACTCATGATAGAAGGACTAAATCATACGATAACTGCACCTAGGGGTTCGTATTTTCATTCTACTGGATCACCACTATATACTGTAGGTGTCACTGGTGGATTGTGAGACTCATCGGATATCATTTTGATGATCGATGGCCCTCGAAGGGTAGAATTAAAAATATTCCAATCCATCGAAAAGAGTTTCGATGATATTGTGATAGATATCACAATATATCTCACTATCAGATAAAATGAAACCTATGGGATACACATTAAAGAATTTAATCTCGAATTTGTCAATTGGGCTTATGAAGTTCCAATTGGATTAAGGTTTATTTGAAACTCTATTAGGTTTATGAGAATCATGCTAGCACATGGTTAAACATAATTTTTCTCGAAACTTTAATTTGATCAAGTCCATAGCCTTGAACCTAACCTAAATTTATTTGAGTTTAATTGGGCTCTTAATTATAAGTCCAAGAGAATTTAATTAAGTCAATTAGTTGGCATAATTATCCTAATATTATCTCTTCCATATCTCCTAATTATCTCTAAGTATGCATGTGGAATAGATGGAAGAATGGGTGGCATAATTTTTTTTTTTAAAATTATTGAGCACCATATCCTAGAGGAGCCACCCCCTCTTATGTGTCATGGCGTGAAGGAGAGACGGTGGGGTCCATGCCCCATCTCTTATGGCTGGAGATCCCTTTGTGGGGCACCAAGAGTTGGCATCCCAACCACCTGACATGTATTCCATGGATGGCTATTGTACATGCTTAAAAGGGCTGATTAATTATCTTTTATATCTATTTTATTTGGCATAAATCATATTTAAAAGATAGAGATTCTTATGAGATAAGGATCTATTTTTTAAGATGGCAGGGTTCCTAATATGTGTCAGGGCTTGTGTCTATTTAAAGAGAGGTCTCTAGGGTTTCTTAGTAATTGATTTTTTATCAAAAAATCTTTTCTCTCTCCATCTCCACGCCTCCTCTCTCTCACATTTTTCCTTTTCATGCCCAAAGGTTGGGTGTTCTCTCTTCCACACGCCTAGAAGGAGTCTGGTGACTTAGAGATCAAAGATCGAAGAGAAGAAGAAGAAGGCTGCAGATCAAGGAGTTGATCTCTCAGTTAAAATCAAAAGAGTTTATCAGAGTCTTCAAGGCCAAGGTTCTTCTTGAAAAAAAAAATCTTCTATGAAAAGAAAAGTTCGAGATTGATCTCGGTGGATATTCGTAGAGGTCGGACACATATGCGGCTCCATCTTCTACGAATCCGAGATCATCTGAAGCAGTGAATTTCTACCCACGCAAAGGTAATAGATATGATCTCATATTTTTCTTAAATTTCAGATTAATTATATATGCTTTCTTCTGGATTTGAGTAGGTTTAGATCTGGTATCTTGCATGTGGGGTTAAAGATTTAATCTGATTTATTTTTGCTGTATGTTTTTAAAATTTTAAAATCTACACATGCTGCCTATCCTGTTTCTATCAACAATATCATCCAAACCTCCTTTGATGTAATTACTGCTACAAAAATTTGAGAAAATTGTCTCATGGACAGCTTGCTGAATAAAAAACATTGCCTTCGAGTTCTTGCTTCTGTTCTCTCTTAATCTTCCCTTATTGTCTGGATCTGCATATCCATTCTCAACCAAATCTTGTAGATCTTAGGACATAAATAAATTTTTCATTTTAATAATCCAAAATTCTTAGCATTCACCTTTGAAGATGGAAATCAAAGGCTTAAAAATACTCTCTCTCTCTTTTTTTTTGAGAAATTTAATTAAAAATTGAGTAACATTTCCAATTTGTTGGAGGGTGATTTAGATGTCACCATAATGTTTAATAGAAATCAAATTAAAAATTTTTGTTTGCCCAAAGGTTTAGAAATACTCACTGAACTTGTCAGCCATGATGTCTCTCTCAAAAACTTTTAAACAAAGACTAGGGGTGTAGAAAATACTTACCCTCTTTGCTGACATGGTAAGCCATGAATCTAACATGTAGATCTTCAAGTTGCCTCTTTGATTCAATCATCTTCACTTCACCTAGGTGTGACCAAAACCCAGCTCTGATACCAAATGTTTGTTGGGAAAAGTTGCCATCCATGAAAAGAAAAGAGCTAAGCTCTGTCTCTGTACAGTGAGAACAGAGCAGAAACAGCACAAACGAGACAAGTAATAGAGGGAATTTTTGTTGGAAAAACCTTGATGCCTTGATGATCTTATTCATTGACAGATTGATGGATGTCCCTATAAAGAGGCTTACAACTATACGAATGTTCGTTTGTTAGAATCCTTCAGTTTCTCCACTAAAAACAAGAAAAATGCGACATGAGCAGGACACAAAAGCAGGATCCTACAGTTGCATTGTTTAACCCTAACACAAGGTAGCATGACATGCTTTATTTAAAAAAGTTTAGCAGTTTTTTTTTGGTTCTTGTTTTCTTCATTCTCCTAATGAATCTGATTTGGCTCTCTCTCTCTCTCTCTCCAAAAAAAAGGAAAAAGAAAAGAAAAGAAGCTAGTTTTGGGTTATTCTGATGTTCTCCTTTTATTTCCCTGCTGTGATTAAAAAAGAAAATATCAAAATATCATGCAAATTCGAAGGGAAAAAAGTTCACATATCCAATTCCAGAGTCATGTCACTAGAGAGAGTTATGGGCAATTTCTCCTGTTTCCTTTCACTTGGATAAAGTTTCCCAACATCAGATGCTGAGATGCATGGATGCAGGGACACCAACAGTGCCATGCCAATAGATGCAAGAAAGTGTAATGCTCATAGAGAAGAGATCCGTAGCTTTAAATGCTTGTTGGTGGGGTACTTCGATTTTACTGCAACTTTCCATCATGTATTTACCCTACATGGGCCCTGCGCAATGAGATCCTGGGGTCCCTTCAATAACCGGCGGTCAAAACTGTCAATAGCTAGAAAGGTAAAATAACCCGCCCACCGTTCTCCAAGACCTACCACATCTGAAAGCCTTGCTCTATTCTCACTTTTACAAGGCTATGCATTCTCACTTTACCGTGACTCTTTTCTAATATCCTAAACCTGCACACATATCTGGTGCAGGAAATCTTCCCCCAAACCCTAAGATTCCATCAATGATAAGTCCATGACATTAGAATGGGGATCCCCACAGGGAAAAGACAATAGATGTTAAAGTAATGTCATAAAGAAATCCTCCTAGTCCCCCATGAGCTTAATGACATGACATTAGAGTCTTGCACTGTGTGTGTGTGTCGTTGTGCTATTGTTGAGTTGTTAAATAGTGATGACTCTAGACACCAACAAGGTTACAGGACATCATCATGTGATGTCTTGTCCTTCATGCCACCGGTGGGACCTTATTATGATGGATCCATCAACGTCAACTCCCTCGTCGGGAGGTGAGAATTGGAGCCCCGGGTGATGCCATGTTCAGGAAATCCAACTATGGAAAGGAAGCATCTGGCCAACCTAGTAGGAATTCCACGCCTATTTAATGTGATTTGATCCTAGAGACTGTGTCTTGGGTGAAACCCAAGAAGAATCCTACACCAAGGCTGTGTCAAGTTAAGCTAAAATATTTAGGTCTGCTCTCAATTCTTGACTTGAGGAAAGGCCAGACCATGTGAAATGTGATAAATGGTCAATGGAACTCATGCAAGAAAACAAATGCTGTAACATCATTTTTTATCTAATATTTCTTCAACTTCATTCTTTTTAATCTTATCACCTTCCCCAGCTAGAGTCCAGGTTAACATGATCATGCAAATTGCCCCTTGTTAAAAAGTCCTCCCACTCTCAGATGTAAATCCCTTTCTATAAGATCGGCAAAACCAACTGGAGAAATGGAGAAGGGCTTGGTGGACCAAACTTTTGGAATCCCAAACCACGCTTGCTCTTCAACCTATCTAGAGAGGTACTTGGGCGTGGTGAAATTAGATGGAACACAGCCCTACCTATTTGACTAGGTTTAGCATATGCTGCATCACAAATTCCTCTAATCTTCTTTCTTCTTCTTTCCTCCTTTTCTTTTTCTTATATTTCTGGGTTGTTCTGTTATGTGTGGGGAATACAGATGCTTCTCCAACCAGGCCCAATGGCCCACCAGACATACCACAAATCTTGTCATTCATGGCAGCAAACAAAAACCATGCATCCACTGTGTCGTTGCAGTTTTGTCTTCCATAAAACTTTTCATGTTCCTGTCATCAATAAATCCTATATGGCATGCCTCAAACTTGTGACCACCTCCAAGGCACCAATCAGTAGGAAAGGCCACTGTTCTTTTTTTGTTACTATATTAATGTTACAGTATATTTCAGCCTACCACTTGACTGACTGAGCCTTTCGAGGGCCTTTGATAGATATATCATGTAAATTATTGTGAACCAGGCCAAGCCGATTTGAGCAGTGGAAAAGGGCAAATTGTTTGAAAGCTTTCTTTATGCTGCATCCAGAATGCTTCAGTGGCTTGGCAGTTATCTTTGTGTTCGTTTCTTTGTCTTGTCCTAGTGGGTTTGACTTGATTCCTTCTTGGAGTATCCTATTCTACTTCTAGTTTGCAGCATGGATTGGACCTGTTCCAACTTCCATGATCTTGGAGAGCTTCTCCCAACTTGTAACGCAGGAAAGGCATAACATTTGAGCACCAAAATCCCAGAAGCTTTCTTGGATTGGACCCACCAAATCATCAGATTCTAAGATTGACCTATCAAACTAATAGGTTCATTAGCATATTATGAGCCTTTGTACTTTCCTAGGAATTCAAATCTGCGACAAGTTCTACCTATCCCACTTGAAATAAAGGAATAATGTATATCTTTTCTTACCAAAAAATAAAAGGCATATCTTTTTTTTTTTTTAAAAAAAAAAGGAAAGAAAATATTTAAAGGTTGCGTCTTACTTCAAACACCCAGAACTCGCACACTTCTGGGAATTTGACCAGCCTATTAGTACAATGAACACAAGAGAACAAGTAAAAGCAAGTGCAGCGGGCCTACCATTAGTTTAGTCCTCTGTGATGACTGCTTAATGGACAACAAAAGGCTTAAAACATATCGAATCCCCTTTATTTTTGTCTTGGAAGACACGACTGCTTGCGTTTTAGTTGTCGGGGAGGCTAGCTGGTTTGCTGCTCTCTCTCTCCTGTTACTGCTCACGTGTCTTGATGCTTGTTTGGGACTACAGTACGCAGCAACCGTTATTTCTTTAAACCAGACATGGTGTTATTTTCTCGTAACACAACCCAGAGAGCTGGCTATCTTTGGCCGGTACTCTAAATCTACTAAACAATGAAAGGAATACAAACACAGGAGCTCTCTTTATTAAGTGGGTTTGTGGGAGGGAATAACCACTTTAGCATCATCCTATAATGCACCTTGGTCTGAATAAACTATATATTAAAAACCAATATAGGATAAGAATGACTGGCTGTTATTAATTGAGCTATCTAAAACTATTACATTACAAGAGAATTCCCCAACGGTCTACCAGAATTCACTTATAACTAGCATGGCCCATCTTTTGTTGAATGTGAATTGAAGCCACATGTAGCCCACGTAAAGCAAGTTGAAAGCGTCTTACTTCCATGTCTCGCACCTCATGGTAGCATTTGCATTCCAGGAGTAATAAAGTTGGTCAATTGAAGCATATTAACATTGCTGGAAAGCCCTCAAACCTGGCATAGCATAAAATTAAACCAAGACAGATGAATTCAAACTTTGGCTTAAATGCGGAAGGTTCGAGGTGTCGATGGGCTAGATCCGAGTCTCAAAAAGGACCAGCCAAACCAGTTAACATGTGTATGAAGTAATATGAACACGAGATGGAAGCAAATGCAATAAAGACTTCTGTTTAGGAGAAAGGCTCAATATATCGGTAGTGAACACTAGGCAAGATACATCTTACCCTAATCCTTACTGAACTTTTGAAGAAACATACCTGACCAGCTTAAGTCATCGCAGGATGCGATGCCTTGGGCCTTGTCAAACTCCAGCTGTGAGACCCACCGAGTTCACTAGGATCATGTGAGTGCAAACATCATAGGACGCGATCGTGTGAGAAAAAGCTTTGATGGCTGCCATCACCCCTTGAGCATGAGCTGAATTAATTAATTGATTTCATTAAAAACAGGTATAAATCAACCAAAGAGAAAAAGCTGGATATGCATAATTGCACATAAGTGTGCACAAAAAAAAGATGCATGGAGAGCTAACGTTATGGACTACTAAACTAGTTGATATTGGGCAAATCAGGTGACAAACAATAGTTGTTTCATATAAAAGCACCTCTTAGACATACACATGGCAGGATATGGCAGGACACAAATAAAAGAAGGTTTCCATTACAACAATCAAAGTGAATGTGAATGCCACACCCATGCTGGTCCTCCATCTTCCTTGAATTCTTTTTTTTACAAAAAGTATATCATTTGACTCTAAAGACTAAAAGCAAGTTCACCAGGTTTCTACCTTGGCGAGGCTCCAGTGCTGACCATTGTGATTGATCCCCACCAAAGAAATTGATGTTTCTTGGACCATCAGTGACCATTTTGTCATTTACATGCACAAACTGGAGAGCTTCAGTTTCAGCCCTGTAATTTATGACAAATAATGAACAAATAAGGTGTAGAGCACTCTGCCGCCAATGTACCACCCTAAAGGGCAGATGCAAATACGGTTGCTTTTTATTCATACTTCCATAGTATGGAACTAACTGTATAAAAGAATAAAATAAATTGGAACAGCAGTAGATCAACCCCTTGATACAGTGGAATACCCACCCTACAAGAATTGACCAATCAAGGATATACAAATGACGTTCCACAATTTCTTCCTTTGCCTGATTTCACAAGGTCCCCTGCCCCAATACAAAAGGAAAAATTTTTTGGAAAAAAAAAAAAAAGACAGGTGTGAACCCCTAATGAATCCAGAATCATGCCAGCACCTCAATTTGAGGCTTGCACAAAGAATCAATTATGTGAATCCTCCCCATGCTAGAAACAAACCCTGTTAATCAACCACCATCTGAAGTTGAGCCTTCGCTTCCCGTGTTAGAGCCATGTCAATAATCGTTGTTAGCATCAGTCTGTCATGGCATACATTAAAACATTAAAATGCATGCCTGCCAGTTAAATCTTTGCCTTCTAGCAGTCTACAGCTAGAATTGCCTTCATCGGCAGCACTGTTAGGAAAAGAAAGGCCTCTAACTTTCAAGCGCTTTGGCCCAATCTCTATGGATGGTGATTCCTTGATGTTCTCCACAATGTTACATTGAAGAATGTCCTTTTGGTTCCCATTAAATTTCAATTTCACAGCTTCTCCTTCATTTGTAAACCTCCCCTCCAATGGTTGGAGGAGCCTAATCTTTATTGGTACTGGAAATCCTCCCCCGAGCCTGTTTCTAGATACAGGATCTGGAATCTGTTTAGAAGGGACGATTGGAACAGAACTAGCATTTGCCATATCATGTTCATATTCTGGTGATGACATATGCATGGGTCTTCCTTCAGAATGGAGCTTCTTCAGTCGTTTCAATACCTGGCAAGGCATCATAACTTTTAAAAGAGAATTTCCAAACAAGAACTGGGAAGCAAGCACATATCTATCCATCCATCCATATATATATGTATATATATAAAGTAAATCTTGAACATGTTCAGCAAAAAATAATAGTAGGCAAAATAAAAACAGGAAGTATATACTTTTTATTTTCTTTTCTTTCTCCAAGCCAAACAAGGACAATATATACATTCCAGAATGGAATTGATAACTAGCATACAACAAATTTAATTGCTAGAATTTGAAGGTGAATACAACTAAAGTGCAAACCTTCAACTACACAAGCTTTTTAATTACATTGAACTTCACTGCTAATGATGAAGAAGACTGATTTGATCAGCTTTGGAATCTGATTTAAATGAATCAGCATGAGACAGCTTTGATTTTAAGATGATCCTAGCATGAACCTGATAGGCATTTTCCCTGTCAGTAGTGAACCTTAGTGCAATACAGGGAGAGATGCTTCGGTACCAATGATTGAATTGGCCCATTCCTGTTCAACGAGTCTACAAGAAAACGTGGGATCCTTCATCAGCATGTGAATAATACTTCGCTATAACCTCTAAGGAGTGTCGACCCTCCCCCTATGGTACAACAAGAGGCATGTGGCGGTCAATCGAGCAAATCAACTCAAGGACCTCTTTGGGGCTCATAGGTTAGTGAATTAGAGATAGATTTCGAAATGACACTAGAATAACACACGATACAATATTTTTGGAGTTGAACAGTGAACTACACAAGCCATTACAGTAAGTAGTGTTCTATGGCAGAGGCTTATATACATCATACTTAGTTATGACCCAATTGCCTTACTTTTATCTCCAATCACTTCAAAAAAATACAAGAAAATAATCTAGCAAGTATTAATTGACTTTCTGCATTTTGAATTCACGGGCAAATTACAACATTGCTTTATTTACCTATGGATGCAATTAGATGATTAGCATGGTGTTGAACCTTATTCATCTACCCTTTGTATGATTATCCCTCACTCATACCTAGTGCATCAACCAGGGAAAATATGGTGTTTGCTCACTTTTAACATTGTACATTGTATGACATAGCTTTTATTGCATGGTACTCCTTTGGTCTTTTGACTAATGAAAAACATTATACCAAGAAGTGACGTGACCATTATACATATAAATCCCAACAACTACATCAATCAGAAGACCAAAGAGGCACCATGTAAAAAAAAGTTGCATAATACAATCTACAAAAAATTAACTGGTTAGACCAAATACGGAAACAAATCTGTGTAGGACAAAATCAATAAATGGGGGTTCTACAATGAAAATTCATCATCAAACATGATCAACAATGTCTAAAACATTTACAAATCAAAAATCAGATGTTTCACAGGTCTCCTATATGTGCATCAATAGATGACACTAACGAAGTTAGTTTTCTAAAATAGGTTATAGTCTATATGAGTCAAGTATCCAAATAGTCGACCTTGATCTAAGCACCTTAATAAACATATAATCCAAAATTTAACCATTCTGTTTGCTCCTGACCAACAAAATAAATTCTATCAAACTATTAAAATTCTCACTTGGGATAAATGTTTTTCAATATTTAGCCATTTTAAATGTTATTAGTTATGCCTAACTTGGAGATTGCGTTATAGTCAACCTCATATTTGATTGACAAAGGATTGGAGGAGGAGGACTAATTAATTATGCTTAACTTGGAAAATTTTGCTTTATATGCAACCCCATATTAGTTATGATGATCTAAACCTTAGGTCCCTAAACCTGTCAATTCTCATTCTCCATCTCCCCCTAATTCTGGCCCTAAACTTGCTGCCAGAAAATATGGCTCTGCTCTCACAACTCCTTTCAGGACAAACCACACACATCAGTCTCTCAGCAACAAACTTTTGGATTCCCTACCCCAAATTTTAACCCTTACTACCTAACCACTCACCCCACCCAACCCAACTGCTAACCCTAATCACAAACCAACTAGCAAAGGCCAAAAACCCCCTTATCCTCTCCCTGACCATTGGTTCATGTCTCCCCAATCCTCATACACAAGCTTAACTTACCTTCTTGTCCTACTTAACCCCAAATATCTCCTCACTCACTAGGCTCTGTCCTCTATCTAACTTGCAGCTTAAAGTTTGTTTATTACAATGTTAAGTTGAACATGAGCAAATCTTGAATAGCATAAGCTTAGCTCAACCAGAACACTGAACCAAACAAACCTAACACCCTTGTGTGATTTTCAACCCATGAAGACAAGAAATCACAATCCCATGCAGAATGGGAAGCACGATGCACAAAGAGTGGCAGATATGGTAGATGAGAAAGACTAAATAAAGGAATTTAAGTGAATAGAGGATGGTAATGAAGGTCTCTCGAGGCTTGAAATGTCATGGTGGCAAGACAATGATGCCTTCACTCACTACAGATACAAAACCATATTGAATCGTAATTAAAGTTCAAATGGCATAATTATAACTTGTCAAGTGCCATCTTGAAATGACATAATGAAGGGGGAAAAAAATCATATGATTGTAACCTTTGGAAAAAGGAAACTTAATATACTTTGAAGACTAAAAAGCATAAAAAGAGATGAATCATTACAAAAAAATGGAAGCACTTTCATTCTGAACAAAGTTTGACAAAATTCAAAAGAAAAATAATGTGGGATACTATTTTTCAAAAAAAGTCAATATTTTTACATCCAGGATGCTTAATACATGAATAAACTTTTCCTCCTTGTATCTAACATGATTAGGAAAAAAAAATCAATCAAATATTTTAACAGATATAACATTAAATAATCCTTAAAAAAAATAAACTAGGAACCAAGGTTCTCCGACTCGAAACTGAATCCCATGTGGCCGATCGATGGTATGGGTTGGTATGCCTCCGTACCGGACCATATTAGATCCGAACTGACATGAAAACGAAAGTGAGGGAGAGAGGGGGAGGGAGGGAGAGGAAAGGAAGGCCGATGGAGACATCAGAGGACTACGAAGGCCCTCCAAGGACCACCGAGGCCTTTGAGGCTCCGCCCTCCTCCGCGAGAGAAGAATAGAGAGGGGGGGAGGGAGATGAGTAGACAAAGGGGAAGGCGGTGGGGAGTCCATTAGAGGGCCATCGAGACCCCCAACAGCGAAAATCGACCCTACGACCTTTCCCTCTCCATCCCTCCCCCCTCCCTCTTCCTCTCCTTCCTTCTCCCTCGCTTCATTTTCGCCGGCGTTCCAAATTGAATGCCCGGACCGCACAGTAGGCTGCTGGTACAGTTCGGCATTCCATGTTAGGAACCTTACGAGCTCCATTATTAATTGCTTTGAGTAGCTAATGAATCTACTTTCATATACTATTCAATATTTGATGCGGCGTATGCAACAAATCTGAATAGATATTTTTATCTTCATTGTATTAAAAAAAAAACATGATTATATGACTACTACATGTAGATATATACTAATAGAAATGGCAACATTTTAGGAAGTTCAGGTGAGATACCCAAGATTATCTTCATGAATAATATAGCTTAAGGAATATTGTGACTCAACCTAGGATATGAATGATAGAAGTCAAAACAAAACACATCCGAACGAAAGATGATGAGGTAGAAGAGCATACATCGATTGTCTATACTTAAATGTAATTAAAAAGTTTATTGAGCGGCACCCTTTTGGTTATTCATTTGCAAAAAGCAGCAAGAATTATTAACTAAAAAAACTTCCAAATTTTTGTCCTC
>NC_025996.2:11884901-11897656 GCF_000442705.2 Elaeis guineensis | reverse complement strand
AAGCATTCACCAGATCCATTATGTATAGAAATTAGCCATTTAGGCTAGAAAACTATCGGATCATAGAAGTATGCAGTTTTTTTTTCTCTTTTTCTTTTTTTTTGGGGGGGGGGAGGGGGTGGGGGGGCCTATAAAACATCTGCAAAGTTCAGAAGCATTGTATGTCATATCAATGAGTTTCAAATAAAAATAAACCAAATTTCTAGTTTCCAATTCTTTCCATCAGTGGACCTTTGTTGACAAAAATACTTGCAAGCAAAAGTCTAGAACAAGAGTCTAGTGCAACATGTTGAGACCTTTCCTCTCTATCTTTTATCATAAGGGCAAGAATTTCAGGCCAGCTAGAAATTAAATCTACAACGCAAAACAATATGGGAACTTGCGGAATACAATTGACATCCATGTCATCATGGCTTGTGGGATCCCTGATTAGGTAGAATTCCCTCTGCCAACTTTATGATTACCAGAGGACCAATAAATAAAAATTGGAGTTTCTACAGATCTAAACACCCAAACCACTTGATCAATATCTTTGATAGTATTAACCACGTGAATCCATTGTAGTTCTGACTGCATGTGAACCAGTATGAATAAACAAAAAATGGAAAAATAAGAAAACACTAGAATGGCCTCAATGTAAATGGTGTGAAAGATAAACCTATGTTTAATGACCACAAAATGATCTCCACCTAAGAAAATGAGTGTGAAAATAAATGTTAACGTGGCACAGAGCTAATGTTATCAAATATAATAAAGACAAAGCAAAAGGGTTAGCATCCATGGAAGCAGCAACAGGGTTAGGATCCATGGAAGCGAAGTCAATGCTAACAAGTTCTACAACATCTTGTAGCTGGCACCCGCCTAACTCTTGGGGCATTCTGTACCTTTTTACCCTTTGGTTTTTGATGCTGAGTGCTGTCCTTTAGCTGCAATAAATTTAATTTCATTGATCAAAAAGTAATGCTAACAAATCAGCCACACATAAGAGATTAATGCAATAAGGCAGAGCATATTGATTAAGCAAAAAAGACAAACTGTAGGTAAGCATTCAGTTCCAGTCAGTTTTGCACAGTCAAATAACGAGCTATTTAAGATTGCATATGATAGGATGTTCAGCACCCAAAAAAAAAAAAACTAAGCATGTGTCTCACATAGAAACCAAGCAAACATAAACAGATATCAACAAATACAGATTCATTAATACTATACCTGGTGTTCAGGAAGCATTGTTGTCTCACCAACAGATCTTTTCTCTATGCTCATGCTAGATCTGCGCTTAACTCTGAACATTTCTGAATCAGAATCATCACTTTCTTGTACACTTAAAATGTTATGAGGACCAGCTTTGTTAGCAGAAGCAGTTTTGTCAGATGTAACTGATACTGCAGATTCAGATTCACCAGCTGACACCCTCTCAGAACTCTTGGTCCAAGTAAATGTCATGCTACTAGAATTTGTATATCCCTGGCATATCAAACTGACTGTTAACATGTTTCAAATATTAAAAAAGAATAAACCTAGCATACTATTCTCTTCATGGTACAAGCATCTAATTTTTGTTTATTAAAAAGACAACACCAGAAGCAAGAAAACCTTACGTTGTTATGCAACGTGCCCTCTTCATGTGCATCAGGGCTTGCTTCAAACTTTATCTCGCAGTATGGCTTGTATCCACCACCTTCAGTGCATTGGAACAAGTTTGGTTGTGGGCATGACCCATCACCTTCTAGTGCTTGCTTTTGGACCTCATCTAGTATTCCATCCTCCTGCTCAAACTTTTTTGACACATCCTCCAAATTGAGAATGTCCTCCCTTGAATACACAACGTGATTATGGCCACAAGGGCAATTCCTCAGCTCTTTCTCTGAGTTAAACAGGCAGGGATCATCAAACCAGTCAAACAGATTGTAGAAAGATGACAAATGCAGAAGAATAAAGAAAACTGCATAGTCAAATTTCTGTCCATACCATGACGGAGGCAGATAGGACCCACATGGCAGTTACATTTCACATAAGAAACATAACAATCACGCCGGCAGATGCTGCATGGCACCAATAAAGGAAAATCTGAATTATAGCACATGCGAGCTCCCATTTTCATGAGCGACCAACGAGCACGGTGTTGGAACCGCATTAAATGCACAAAAGAAACCTTAATGCTGTGTTGGGAGTCGAAAGCTTCAGAAGGCTCTTTGGAATCAGCATTTGACAGCCTCTTAGAAAGAAGCACTGCTTCCTTGCAAAGAAGCTCCTCATGAGGAAGTAATGGTGTCCTATTAAGAAGTGCATAACGCTGGCTAGCCACAGCCCCCAAGGGGAACCAATCACCAATAGCAAAGTTGACTGCCTCTCCACAATTGAAACCTAGAGATACCCAAGAAAAACCAACAATAATAAAGAAGGCTTGGAGAAAAAAGAAATTGCTGTATAATACCATCAAAGTGAACAGGGTTCATATGCATGAAAAAAACATTTGATATGCCCAATGTTGACAAGCTCACCATGACTGAAGCCTGCATGAAAAGCTCGAGGAAAGGTGATAACAAACTCTCCAGGTTTTTGTACAGCTTTATAAACAGGAACATTATGTTCCAAAAGAATACTTGGAGGAAACATTGTAGTCTTTCCCAAGAGTATATCAAATGCTGCCTCATCTCCTTCACCGGACAAAATTTCATGATCATAAACATGCTCACGAACAACCTTTTCAAACTCTGAGGCAGCATGGCCTGGAATTCCATACCATGTTTTAGATGCTCCACAATGGTGATAGTTAATGCTGGAAGAAGCAGCCAACGCTTTATATTAGAAGAAATAACCAATAATCAACAGCTATCATAACTAAAATCCAAGAAGTCCTGGCATATACCTGTACAAATAGTGATCTTCCACATGCCAAGCAAACATGCTGAAAAGCATCCCGATGTAGAGCATTGGATCTGTTACTCCCTGTAACAGACCAGAAAATTACAACACACAAAAGCATGCAAATAATGCAGACTCTCATTAAAAGATAAACATTGATTCACTCACAGAAATTGCTGTCCCCAGAAGCCTCAGTGTAGACTTGGGCAGCCGAGAAAGTCTCTGAACACAACCAGAAACACAAATGAGGTTTGGAAGAAACATAGATCTATAAGACTGACCTGAACACTCAAATAAAACAATATTTCAACATCAGCTTATTGCATGTAATCATGCATGATGGCTGCACATAAAGAAGTGAATGCTCAGCTTAATGCAGATAGCATGCATGATGTTGCACATGAAGAAGTAAATTCCACATTCAGGAAAGAAAATGATAGCACAGGGCTACTACATTTCGAAGGTAATTTATACATTCTACATATACACGCACATATTGATGAAGGCTAAACATTCTTAGAATTATGCATACATATATTCCATGCCCAATAGAAACAATGGGCAATAGGATGATGATACTCAGGCATAAAATGGGATAACTACTACAACTGTATAATACAAGTAGGGCATATATACATATATGGAGTTTTGACAGCATGGTTCCTCATATACATGTCTCTGCAAAATCTATCTATAAAGTTTACCTGACAAACAAGATGTATTCCATCCATACAAATGTGAAAGAGAGGTGAATATGTAAGAGCAGTCTAGCCGCCATACATTTAAAGTATTACTGCATCACACATTTACATGGAATCATACAAAAAGAAAGAATGATCATCACCTTCAAGTTCCATTTGCTTTTTCCAAGCTGATCGCTTGGAGAGGATGAGAAGGCACTACCATCAATGTCACATGCATATTCAACAGACTCTGTCTTGCCAAAAGCAATTTCATGCCAAAATTGTTCTTCCATGTACTTAGCTGGGAGGCATCCAGAACTAGAGTATCTTCGAGCAAATACCTTGTTTGCCATCTTCTCAAAATCTCGAAAAGTATACTTTCTGAAATGGCATGCCGACAGTCACATTGTGCAGAACATAAAAATTGAATAATTAAAAAAAGAAATTTAAAAAAAAAAAGCAAAGTTGAGAAAATAACCAACCTTCCACTCATGAAAAAGGTGACCTTGTCATCGGTAGCCCATTCAGCAAGACGTAGAGGTTGCACTCTAGTAGTGAACTTAAATCCAGCTTGCTCCTTCATCAAGACGACACCAGCAGGTACAGAAGCACTAATAGGGGAAATAATCTTACATATACCTGCAACATGATCCTAAGTTCAACTCTAGTACTTTCCAAAGACCCACTGCATATGACATAAGACTATTCGATATGGATAAATGAATGAAATATACAATAGAGATACCTATGTTGATAGTCTTTCACTGGATGCACTAAAATGTGTAGGCCTTATAAATATGCATAAAAAGATTAAAATAAGGCAATTCCAATGTGAATGGGATAGATTCACAACATGTAGAGACACATTTCATTAGTTTAACTATCAAAGAAGCCAAATTCTCCAACATGGACAGCTACTATCATGTGTTCAAATGATGGAATATAACAGTCAATAAGCACAAATAAGATTGCAACTGGGAGTGTAATGAAATCTTATGACTTATTGATAACAAAATCTTGAAGTTAGGTTTTAAGTTATCAATATTAGAAAATAATTCAATAATCAAAGTAAGGATGCAAATGTAGAAAATTTGGTACTTAGTGCTTATAAACATGATGTCCACATCAATTTCATGCACAGTAATGCGGGTATTATATGTTAAAACACATTTTTGTCATTATTGTGACTGTCATAACTGTTTATAGTTGAGCATTGTTGGACATGCACAAAGATAGGAAGACTTGCCTACCCATGGCATGAAAAGTACATAAACTCACTTGATAAGGGGACCATGCATGTATGGCACGTGCTTGACACAGGTCTCATTTACAAGCAAAGTCACTTATCTGAAATGTCAACCAAATTTAGAAGTAAAAACTAATACAATTTTTTTTACCCAGTGGTGAAAAAATCCCACATCTAATTTACTGTGATCAATACTTAGAATATCATCAAAGAATAGAAATAAGTAACTCAAAAGGGTATTGTACGGACATTTTATACATAAGGGCCAATCTTAATGTCTAGAAGAACAATTGCTCGCAGAATCATATAGAACTTGAGAACTGCTGAAATATATTTGCTGAAAAGTACAAAGAACACGAACTGATAGAGCAGATTAGCCTGTATGACAACCGGACATACATATGGATACCAAAGCATCTTTTTAAAGAAATGGTGGGATCTTTCAGGGGCCTAAATAAAATTTTGGAAACATGGTGTGAGAGGTCAAAGTAGGTGTGACCTCAAGGGATTGCCCAAAAAAATGGGCATATGAAGAGTACAAGACAGTTATCAGATCATTGTTCTATTCATGTGCAACAGTCTAGAGGAACATAGGTTGTCACACACAAAACTAAATAGGATATGAAAATCACTGGCAATGTAATCCCTTCGGGCATAATTTTAGATCAATACATGATAATCATTAAGAGAAACAACAGAAATGAAACTGTACCATATTTTGATGCCACAGGAGCAATCTGCTGGAGATAATTTAGCGGATCCTCAAACTCCATCTTTGTGGGGTAGAATACAGGGCAGTCTGGGATCTTCTCAATCCATTCTAAGTTAGACAAGTCAAACTTTTCCACTTTGTGCTTTGAAAAAGCATCCTTAACAGGACAAGTGCCAACAGAAAATGCATTTGCATGTCCATGCATTCTCACTCCACATGATGCAGAAGCTTTTAATGCATCACCTCCACTTCTAGACATCATACTGCCAGCATTAGTCGCTTCAGGCACAGTACCTGACTTCATCTTTTGAAGCCTTTTGCGCTTCAAAATTTCTAGCCCATTTTTAACCTCTCTCGATAAACAAGCCCTTCCTTCCACCTGTAGAAAGAGGGAAATGTAGTGAGAGAAATGAACTACTCTATCATCCCATCACACACCAGTAGAGAAGGAAAGATGCTGCTATGTTAAATTTAAAGACTCATACAATGTATTTCAAATGAAGGTTTACCATCAGAAACAACCAAAAAATTTCGATCGGGTAACCTTAATATGTCCAATGAAGTTATTAATTAAAGAGGGCAATCTTGATGCACCTTAAAAGAGTAAATAGACATTAGAAATAAAGATTCCAGTAAATTTCGTAATTACAATATCCTTTTAGCAGATAAGATAGCTGACAAATAAATGTAAGTGTAACAATTTGAATGTCAACCAATCAGGAAACCGTGTTCATATGAGTGCAAAATAGCGTCATCCAACATGTGAAGGTTGACTTCCATGATTTGCAAGGAGTTAAAAGAATGACGTTCTAAATAAATTCTACATCGTCTTTAAAACCCTTGGTTTTGCATGACTTCCGAGATAAAACTTCTATGTGCAATTGAGTCAACTGAAGAATGATACCTGAGTTGTCGACAGGAGAAATAGCACCAAATATCAAAAGCAAAAAAACACCCAGAAAAGAGAAAAATTTAGTTCTTAAGATCGTACCAACCTCTACCCGCAGAACGAAAACAATGGAATTCCACACCCCCCCCCCCAAAAAAAAAAAAAGGGAAAAAAAAAAAACACACACACACACACAAGACATCAACTTTCGTCTCCGGACACACTATTTACTTTAATTCCGTGAGACCTATATCAGCAAACAGAAGGGGTTGACGTCTTCGCCCGTTTAATTTACTACAAACAGCGTCATCTCATAATTCTAAGCTCAAAAAAGATGTCATAACGGAGATATTACCAGCGATCCAACCAAATGTACGGGACTTGAGCCTTTTTTTTCTTATTTTTTCCGGGGGATATTAAATACAAAATAGAAATTAAAGTCGATTTAAGGAAAAAAAAAAAAAAGGTTCAAAAAGGAAATAAAACGAAGACCGGTCGCAGTCATAACGACGGAAAAAATAGATCCCTGTGAATCTAAAAGTAACGCTAAAACTAGAAAATTTTCCGAAATGTTCAACAAATCAAGAACCAGAAAAAAAAAAAGATTCCCAGATAAAAGAAATTCCCTGCAAGGCAAAGGAATATAATATAAAACAAAGAAAAGGCAGCCAGAACAATTCCAAAGAGATCTCCACCACTTACCATCTCATATCGATCGCGGATCCGCGGATCCGTGACCCCTCCACTGTCTGCCGAATCAAGAAATCTGCCGCAAGAATTACAAATCCTCTGCAGGAAGACAAGCAACACCGCCGAAAGATATCAAAGAACCGCCCTCCACTCCAAAAGCAAAGGCCACATTCCCCTCCCGGCACCGAATCGAGACGAGATCCGGAGCTTCCCTTCGGCGTCACGGCAGTGGAGCCGCCACCAAGAATTTGAAGGCTCCCCACGAAGCAAGCAAGAGAAAAGTCTAGAAAGAGGCCGTGCGAGGCGATTCCCGGCGAGGAGAAGGGGCTTTCCGGCGAAGAAAGGTGGTTTTCCGGCGAGGGGAGGAGGTGGGGAGATGTGGGAACGAAACGGAAGCGGAACTGTGCGGAACGGAAAGTATTGAAAAACCGGAAAAAGGGAAAAGAGCGCGTATTTATAGTTAGCGAATAAAAAAAGAAAGAGAGGGGAGCAAGAAAGGGTGCAGTAGTTGTTGGGTGGTTCGACCAAACGCCCCACTAACGGAACCGCGTTTCTCGACTACGTTTTGTTCCCTCCACATCAAATTACCATCCTAACCCCACTACTTCAACTAATTTACTCATCCATTGCTTCAATCAATCAATCTGGACCGTTGATAAATTAGGGTTTTTTTGTAAATTAGGTGAAAGGGATGGAGAACGGAAAGGTTAGTTACCGACCTGGACAGCGGTCCCGAGAGCTTTCGTCGCTTTCGATGCGCGAGAAAAAAGAAAATTGCGAGAAATCCAAAAACTCGGCGGGAGCGGTTGGGTTAAGGGTTAACCCCCGCGAAATACCTGGCGGTTCGTTCGAATGAGGAAAACGGACGAGGGAAACCACCGAGCCCCAGACGGGGAGAGGGGGACACGTGGAGGGAGACAGGAGAGTCAGGGTGCCGATCGGCATCGCAGACGCCGACACGTTGCCAGGGATGGCGTGACGGGCTAATCGATGATGGTGGGATTAAACTTAACGTGTGCCAGAACGGGATGAGCTGGCGGTTACGACAGTTCACATAAGACCGGCCAGGTATGTGCGCCTCGCGGCATCACGGGGCATGCGGTGTCCTGGCCACCGGTTTGCCCCCGGAACCGGCAAACCGGGTTTCGTTTCTATTCTATCCATTGATTTATAGTTTATTGATGGACCAGTGGCCAGTGGCCAGTGGTTATGGTCACCATCCCCCGGTGAGCTTCAAATTCCCAATAAAATGGATATTAAAGTAAGTGCTGGAGTCACCGGTATCGTTAGTTTTGTTCTCATTTTCCCCGGCTGTTTGTTTTTTTTTTTGCTTTTGTTATGTGGGGGGTGGAACGAGTTTGGAGACGTGGGTCTCTTTCACGAGCCCCACTCGTTCGGCTCGGGCCGGATCGGGTCCTTTCCCGTACCGATTTCGGATTCCGCGAGGCTTGTTCGCCCGAGATCCTCCCTGGACGTCAGAGTGCGGATAAGGTGACAAAAAACTCCTTTATGTTTGGGAAAACTACTGAGACGTCCTTCGCACGTTGTTGCCAATGCGCCCTTATTTGGGATTCATTCGGTCCCTTGGGCTTTTCAACAAAAGTGACCATTTTGCATGCCCTTTTCTATAAAACTTCTCATCATAAATGTACCTCAAATATTATAATTGGGGGTGGTTAGGCTATTGAATTTCTATTTTTTAGCAAGGATTGATCACACAAAGCAGTGTTAATTAGGCTAAATTATTTCATAGCATGGATTTGAAAGCTATATTCAACTTGTGCGAGCAGCATTTTAGAGTTATGTTTCTAGCAAAATGCAATCAGAGGGTAGGGAATTGAGCTGCCCGAGAAGTGACTGCATCATGCATTTTTATTCTGATAATTGAACCCAGCTTGCATGGAGTATCCAAGTTACGATGCGCTATATTGAATCACATGTCATTTTAAGTTGATGGGTTAAGCCGGCAATTGATTTCAATGTCAAAGATATGGATATAAACTTGATTATATTGATTGTTGGAATTAAAATATTATTGTAAGATTATATTTTACATATGCGAGCAATTAGCTCTCAATATTTTTTTCTGCAAACTACTTGAGCTAGAGTTGATCAGGGTCAAATTTTATAGGTAATATCTTCCTAAGTTTTGAAAGTATGAATAAAAAAAAAAAAAAACTCGAGTTATTTGTGTAGGGTATATTAAATTTTAACAGCATCTAATTATTTTAATAAGTTGCTTTTACAACTCATTGAAAGAATATTGTACACTCTAACTTTTTCTTTTTGGGTAATGAATAGTCTATCTACATCGTGAAGGGATTAAATATTAAATTCAGTGACCATAATACCCCTTACAATCATTGGCAAGATAAAGCTGTTAATAATGTCTCATATCACGTCTAATAAAATAGTATATTAACCACTAGGTCTTACATAATCTCAATGATTAGAGATGATGGTAAGTGTTGACTCCGAAAGGCTGAAATTTTGGAACTGGTTTGACCAAGAGAAGATAAAAAGGATTCTGTAGAAGATCGGGCAAGTAACGGTGACCTACTTTTTTCCGCATGAATTGGTAGCTTGTTTTGCATCGACTTTCACCGGTAGGTTAGCCAATTTATCCAATAAGTAAATTCAATAACAAATATCATAAATTTAATATACATCTATGTTATAATATTCGCTAGTTCACATGCATCATAAGTCGGATCAATTCTAATATTATTTATAACAATTCAAAATCTCATCCAAAAAAATAAAGCATATTATTTAAATTTCTTAACCGTATATAAATTTTCAAGATCCATCCAATACATAGTCGATATAAAATTAAACATATATCCACATGAATCTCCACAAACTCTCTCCATTTAAGCTTTGGTATCCATGTCAAGCTAGGATCTAAATATATTCAAATCTAATTGCAAGCATCACAATCAATCTGTAATCAATCCTAATGGATCCTCTCCTAGTCTATGTAGGCCATGAGCTAAGT
This sequence comes from Elaeis guineensis, assembly GCF_000442705.2. NCBI lineage: Eukaryota > Viridiplantae > Streptophyta > Magnoliopsida > Arecales > Arecaceae > Elaeis > Elaeis guineensis. The sequence continues at coordinate 11,887,573 of NC_025996.2, read as the reverse complement.
CCTCTCTTATATCATTTATAAAAATCCAATATATCATTTATTCAAAAAGATCAATCAAAAAATATTATTTAGATTTCTTAGTCCAGGATAAATATCCAAGATCATATATATATATATATATACAAAGGTACAATGGGCACTTGAATCAAGATGTGACCAGATTGACCCTTTTTACTGGAAAACTTTCTGTAGCCATAATATGAAGCCATGGATTGGGTTAAGCTCCAGATTATTCTCTGATGTGAATCTGGTGTAGATCAAACATACTTGCTCCTAGATATCATGCATTAGCTTCACAAGTCCTCATCAAAATCTTTGATTAGAAGCTATTTTAGAGTAACACACCTCATTGACACTATCAAGTTTATTATAATTTTCTTTAGGATACTAATTATAGTAGATCTACATGAGCACAAGTGAAAGCTCATTATGTTGATGGTGCATGACATTGATTATTTGAATTATGTAAGTAGCACACAGGAAGTTATAAGACTTTGGAGTGCATGGAAAGGAATTGACACCAAAAATAGCATTGGAAAAATTACTTTTATTGGCATAAATGTGTAAATTTGAATGCCTTTTGTTATTTTAAAGAGAGAGATTTTTTTTTTTTTAACCCAAAGGGGTGCTTGATTGAGAGGAGTAAAGGTTTAGAATCGAAATGAGAATTGGTGACTCCCATTCCAATCATTTAATTGGGAGGAGTTTCATTCTGATTTCGAAATAGGATGGAAATAGCTCAATTTACATAGAACTCAATCTCTACTCTCCTTCGTGGATTCAAATTTTCATTCCGATTTCGATTCTGATCCCAATTCTGATTACAAACCAAGTGTGTTAAAAAAATTGACCATTTTGATTTCGATTTCAGTCGCAAACCAAGCACCCCCAAACTATATTACCTAGTTTGATCCCCCCCACCCTCCAAAACCCAAGGGAAATAAATTTTAAAAAAAATGCCTAGAATAACATGCAAAAATAGCAAGCTGCTACCACATGGTACTCACAATAGTTATACGATACTCACAATAGTTATACAACCTTTATTACCCCTTTTTAATCTAAAAAAATGAGAGGAGCTTGGCAATCTCTAAATCCACTTAAAAGTTTCTTACCTGCCTTAATAAAAACGATGAAGATCATCCCATGCATCCAATCACATAGCATGAGCTAAAATTAATAAATAAGTCTTCTAGAAAAAAAAAAGAAAATCTTCTTAGACTCTAACGTACGTGACTTTACATGTCTTCCCACCTTAGGATAAATTCTTTGTAATAATGTCACATGTGGAGCCATGCATTAGAATATTAGTTAACACTATTTTGGCAGCACCCTTCCACCAACTATAACCTCAAAGAATAGTTGAAAGAAAATATGAATCAACAATAATATCAAAATTAGTATCTATTAAATAACATATAAAAAAATCACTTCCAATTTTATATTCTAGGATTAAAGAGTGCCTATGCCCTAATTATACCAGAAATTGGTGGCTAATTAAAGGTTGAAGCCATTAGAGCATCAACAAGGCAAGCCCTGACATGTTCACCAAAAAGCCAAAGTAGATAATAATAAGTACGGGCTAATCAATAGAAAGTAGTTCATGTCTCCAAGTCTACAATTTAATAGCAATCCGAGATGTTGATTCTAGAGGTACCGTTGGCTTCTTTAGAGACATTCTAATAAGATTATGCATTGATTCCCTGCTGGTAAGTATAATATAGGAAAGTTAGATAATAATTAATTCGTATATTAATGACATTGTCCATCTTGTCTAATGTATACTCTAAAGTGGAGGATGATATATATATTTTAAAGGCAATGAAGAGAAGAATACAAGGAAAACCCAAATTCATTCTTCTTGTTATTATATATAATCTCTTGCTTTCCTTTCTCGGGCTTTGTTGGCCTTGTATTTTCTCCTACTCCATGCTTGAGGTGTGGACTTTCGGTTTTATTGGTTATTTTAAAAGATTTATTGGTGAAGATGGAAATGGATTTGGTGAACAACTCAGACCTTAATCTTCGGAGAGAGTTAGGTCAAAGGTGGAACCAAACTTTCAGATAGAATTCCTAGATTATTAATGGCTTGGGCATGATTGGTGGTAAAATTGGACTGATGACCATGGAATTGCTTTAGGTATTGAATGAATTTTGGATAATATTGTTCAGAAATCTTTATTTTGAAAATCTGACATCACACTGGGCTAGTTTACTTTCACATTGTGAGAGTATTTATTGATCTACATGTAATTTCCACTACTTGTGATTTGAACATGTTCACTATATATCACAATGGACAATGTATGCTTTACTCAAAAAAAAAAAAAAAGGGCAATGTACTGCAATGCTAGCTATTTAAACAGTTAAATTGAAGAAGCTTGTACAAATCAAAGATTTTTTTTTTTTTTTTTTTAAATGACCAAAGAGTTAGGATAACTTCCTCCTTAAAGAAAAAATGCAGGACTTTGCATGGCAAATAGCAATCCATTCTCGTTGCCAAGTACTTGCATCTATAATCTGGCATTTTAGTAGGGAATGAGCAGGCATTTGTAGGTCAAGACTAGGTGCAAGTTTCCCACAAAAAATTGTCAAAATCATCTTATTTCCTCTCAGAGAAAGAAATAAGTTATAACTGAATGTAGCATTTTAGGATGCTTATCTTTTAGTTT